>NW_027224347.1:300000-600000 GCF_023699985.2 Odocoileus virginianus | reverse complement strand
TTCTGAAAGAGATGGGAATACCAGACCATCTGACCTGCCTCTTGAGAAACCTGTATGCAGGTCAGGAAGCAACAGTTAGAACTGGACATGGACCAACAGACTGGTTCCAAACAGGGAAAGAGGTATTGTCACCCTGCTTACACATTGCTACTGCTGCTAAGTCACTTCAGTCATGTCTGACTCTGTGTGACCCCATCCCTGGGATTCTCCAGGCAAGAACACTGGAGTGGATTGCATTTCCTTCTCCAATGCATAAAAGTGAAAAGTGAAGTGAAGTCGCTCAGTCATGTCTGACTCTTCGCGACCCCATGGACTGCAGCCTACCAGGCTCCTCCGTCCATGGGATTTTCCAGGCAAGAGTACTGGAGTGGGGTGCCATTGCCTTCTCCTGCTTACACATTAGGTCAGTACAAATCACTCCCTTTGAGTTTGAGTGGAGCTATGAATGTGGTGGGACACCACTTAGGGAGCTTACAGATATTAATAAAGTCTACGATTACTTGACTTTGAGTTTATCAAAAGCAAGATTGTGCTGAGTGAGCAAAGCTTAATCATGTATGCCTTTATAAGAGAAAGCATCAAAGAGATCCTTCTGCTGGATTAGAAGAGGCAAGATGTCATGTTATGAGAAGTCTACCTGTCTGAGTCTGAGAGTAGTCTCTGGGAGTTAAGAGCAATCCCAGTCTCCAGTAATCATTTCAGTCACTCAGTTGCATTCAACTCTTTGCAACCCCATGGTCTTCAGCACACCAGGCTTCCCTGTCCATCACCAACTCACGGAGCTTGCTCAAACTCATGTCCATCGAGTCGGTGATGCCATCCAATCATCTCATCCTTTGTCATCCCCTTCTCTTCCTGCCTTCAATCTTTCCCAGCATCAGGGTCTTTTCTAAGGAGTCAGTTCTTTGCATTAGGTGGCCAAAGTATTGGAATTTCAGCATCAGTCCTTCCAATGAATATTCAGGACTGATTTCTAGCCAGCAGGAAAATGGAGATCTGAACACTACATCACAAGCAACTCACTTCTGCCTATAACTTGAATGAGTCTGGAAGAGGACACTGAGCTCCAGATAAGAATATAGGGCTGACTGAAACTTCTAAAAGGAACAAGACGTCAACTATAGGTATGAACCATTAAAGAGGTGGAAACCTTTAAAGAGAGGTGAGGGCAGGCAAATATTCACTAAGTGGTTCATGAAGAGAAGGGGAACCTGTAACAGTGAGACAAGGTTATTAAATAAAGGTTTCTTTTTCTTTATTTCCTGCCTTTCTCCCTTCCTTCCTCCCTCCCTGTCTTCTGCCCTCTCTTTTTAAAAATTTTTTCAAAAATTGCTTATGTTGATGTGGTAATGCTACAAATGAAAGAGAATGAGACTTTTCAAAAAGAAAGAGGGAAAATTGTTGGAGTTATCTCACACTACAAAAATAATTCTATATATTCACTTTTTCCTTAGTGTTTAGGAAAAAAAACTACATTCCTTATCCTTTTACTGTTGAAAAGATAATTTGATACTGGGCCCCTGTTACCTTTAAATACTACCTATTAATATTTTTACATTTCACAACTTAGTGGCATTTTGAAAATATCTGAAGCTACAAAGTTTTGACATGCTTAGAATTTTTTCATGGTGGTTTTAACTTATTAATTCCTGCAAAAGTAATCTTCTTGTTCTCAAGGAATCCTTTTTTTTTCTAACACTTCTGCTATACAACTTTCTAATATGTGAGACAGATAATAGTTCTATCTCTTCTGTCAGAATCAGACAATAAGTTACGTGGATAAGTGGGGAGGGATATGCAACTTTTATTGAAGCACAGTTGATTTATAATGTTGTGTTAGTTTCAGATAATACAGCAAAGTGATCCTGTTATACATATATGTATATATTCTCACCCAGATTCTTTTCCATTATATGTTATTACAAGATACTGAATATAGTTCTTTACGCTATATAGTAGGTGCTTGTTGTTCATCTGTTTTAAATATAGTATTGTACATTTGTTAATCCCAAACTCCTAATTTGTCCCTAGCCCACTTTCCCCTTTGGTAACCATAATTATTTTCTATTTCTGTGAGTCTCTTTCTGTTTTGTAAATAGGTTCATCTGTATCATTTTGGTAAACTTTTGCATTGTAGTTGAGCGCCCTCATGAACTTTTCACATATATTAGTTTAATCCTCAAAATCATCCTTTGGGTTATGTATATAATGATTACTTTAGAGAGGAAGAAATTCAGGCAGTTTAGTAACTCATCATGTAGTTAGTTAACTCAGCCAATAAATATATTCATCCATGTTTGAACACATCAAAGTTTAGAATGAGAAATCCTAAAAAATTGATTGATATGCCAAAAAATTAACATGAAAATGCCCATAATTTGGAGAGCCTCTATACTCAGATTGTTCTGTATTGATGGCTTATACTCGCTATATGTTGTGAAAGTTAAAAAGGTACAGTTCAAGTTGTGATATTGCAAATAGGCTGTATATTTATATATGATATTATCACAACCACTAGTAGGGACTCAACAAATGTTAGCTGCTTACTAAGATTGGAGATATTCACCCCAGTTGAAAAGAAGTATCCAGAGAATGAAGAGAGGATTTCTTTTGGGGGCCACCAAAAGCTAACTTACTTTATTTACTATATTCAGAATCACTGCATGTACTGTTCACTGCTGATCTAAATTCCACTTAATTCTATAAACAGATTTTAACTAATATTTAATGATTGTATATCACATGAAGTCAGGAGGTGATGGGTATAATCTCATTTAACAGACATATGATTTAAATAAGATGGGTTGTTATGAGAAGTGTTTGTGCACAAACTCTAAGTGGAGTGAAGTGAAGTCGCTCAGTCGTGTCCGACTCTTTGTGACCCCATGGACTGTAGCCCACCAGGCTCCTCCGTCCATGGGATTTTCCAGGCAAGAATACTGGAGTGGGTTGCCATTTCCTTCTCCAACTCATGTCCATCGAGTTGGTGATGCCATCCAACCATCTCATCCTCTGTCGTCCCCTTCTCCTCCTGCCTTCAATCTTTGCCAGCATCAGGGTCTTTTCTAATGAGTCAGTTCTTGCATCAGGTAGCCAGAGTATTGGAGTTTTAGCGAGAGCATTAGTCCTTCCAATGAATATTCAGGACTGATTTCCTTTAGGATTGACTGGTTTGATCTCCTTGCAGTCCAAGGGACTCTCAAGAGTCTTCTCCAACATCACAGTTCAAAAGCATCAATTCTTTGGTGCTCAGTTTTCTTTATAGTCCAACTCTCACATCCACACATGACTACTGGAAAAACCATAACTTTGACTAGATGGACCTTTGTTGGTAAAGTAATGTCTCTGCTTTTTAATATGTTGTCTATGTTGGTCATAGCTTTTCTTCCAAGGAGCAAGCGTCTTTTAATTTCCTGGCTGCAGTCACCATCTGCAGTGACTTGGGGCCCCCCAAAATAAAGTCTCTCACTGTTTCCATTTTTCTCCATCTATTTGCCATGAAGTCATGGGACAAGATTCATGATCTTAGTTTTCTGGATATTGAATTTTAAGCCATTTTTTTCCACTCTCCTTTTCACTTTCACCAAGAGGCTCTTTAGTTCTTCTTTGCTTTCTGCCATAAGGGTGGTGTGTGGATCATCTCTGTATCTGAGGTTATTGATATTTCTCCCAGCAACCTTGATTCCAGCTTGTGCTTCATTCAACCCAGCATTTCACATGATGTACTCTGCATATAAGTTAAATAAGCAGGGTGACTCTACATTCAAATAGGCATATCTTTCCTTTTCTCCTTTGCCTTTAGCTGCTCTTCTTTATGAAGGTATGACCAAAATCAAATCCTGATGATTATAAAGTTGAAGTGACAAATAGATTCAAGGGATTGGTTTTGATAGACAGAGTGCCTGAAGAACTATGAACAAATGTTCCTACCATTGTATAAGAGGCAGTGATCAAAACTATCCTCAAGAAAAAGAAATGGAAAAAAGCAAAATAGTTGTCTGAGGAGGGCTTAGATATAATACAGAAGAGAATAGCACAGGAGAAAGGGAAAGATAAACCCAACTGAATGCAGAGTTCCAGAGAATAGCAAGAAGAGATAAGAAAGCTTCTTAAGTGAATGAATGCAAAGAAATAGAGGAAAATAATAGAATGGGAAAGACTAGAGATCTCTTCAAGAAAACTGGAGACACTAAGGGAACATCTCATCAAAGATGAGCACAATTAATGACTAAAATGGCAAGAACCTAACAGAAGCAGGAGAGATTAAGCAGAACTGGCAAGAATACACAGAAGAACTAAACAAGAAAGTCCTAATGACCCAGATAATAACTATAGTGTGGTCCCTTATCTAGGGCCAGGCATCCTGTAGTGTGAAGTCAAGTGGACCTTAGGAAGCATTACTACAAACAAAGCTAGTGGAGGTGATGGAATTCCAGCTGAGCTATTTCAAATCTTAAAAGATGATGCTGTGAAAGTGCTACACTCAATATGCCAGCAAATTTGGAAAACTCAGCAATGGCCACAGGACTGGAAAGGGCCAGTTTTCATTCCAGTTCCAAAGAAAGGCAGTGCCAAAGAATGTTCAAACTACTGTACAACTTCACTCATTTCACATGCTAGCAAGGTAATGCTCAAAATCCTTCAAGCTAGGCTTCAAAGTACATGAACTAAGAAATTCCAGATGTACAAGCTGGATTTGGAAAAGGCAGAGGAACCAGAGATCAAATTGCCAATGCCCTTTGGATCATAAAAGAAAAAAGAAATTTCAGAAAAAAACTACTTCTGCTTCATTGACAATGCTAAAGCTTTTGAGTCTGTGGATAACAATAAACTGTGGAAAATTCTTAAAGAGATGGGAACACCAGATCACCTGACCTGCCTCTTGAGAAATCCATATTCAGGACAAGAAACTACACTTAGAACCAGACATGGAACAACAGACTGGTTCAAAATTGGGAAAGGAGTACAACAAGGCTGTATATTGTCACCCTTCTTATTTAACTTATATGCAGAGTACATCATGTGAAATACTGGGCTGGATGAAGTCACAAGCTGGAATCAAGATTGCCAGGAGAAATATCAACAGTCTCAGATATGCAGATGATACCACTCTAATGGCAGAAAGTAAAGAGGAACTAAAGAGCTTCTTGATGAAGGTGAAAGAGAGTGAAAAAACTGGCTTAAAATTCAACATTCAAAAAACTAAGATCAAGGCATCTGGTTCCATTACTTCATGGCAAATAGATGGGGAAAAATAGAAACATGGGCAAGTTTATTTTCTCTGGCTCCAAAATCACTGTGGACAGTGACTGCAGCCACAAAATTAAAAGACACTTGCTCCTTGGAAGAAAAGCTATGACAAACCTAGACAGCATATTAAAAAGCAACAAGGAGGTTAAACCAGTCAATCCTAAAGGAAATCAACCCTGAATATTCTTTGGAAGGTCTGATGCTGAAGCTCCAATAATTTGGCCACCTGATGCAAAGAGCCAACTCATTGGAAAAACCCTGATGCTGGGAAAGATTGAAGGCAGGAGGAGAAGGGGTGACAGAAAATGAGATGGTTGGATGGCATCATTGACTCAATGGACTTGAGTTTGAGCAAACTCTGGGAGATAGTAAACAGGAGAGGGAAGCCTGGCATGCTGCAGTCCATGACATTGTGGTCTTGGACATGACTGAGCAGCTGAACAACAACTGTCTTTTATAAATGTTTACTTGGTGAAATAATTTTATGTCAATGCATAGTAAGTGAATGAATACAATTTATCATTGCAGAACACTCAGATTAAGATATGTCAGCTTGAGTTCAACATGTCAACTTTCAAAAATACCACATCCTCTTCTGTCATTTTCTTTCTGACTGGTGTTCCCGGGCTGGAAGCCTTCCACACCTGGATCTCCATTCCCTTCTGCTTTCTCTATGCAATTGCTCTCTCAGGAAACAGCCTGGTTCTCTTTGCCATTGTCACTCAACCCAGTCTCCACGAGCCCATGTATTATTTCCTGTCCATGCTTTCCACCACTGACCTTGGCCTGTCTGTATCCACTCTGGTCACCATGCTGGGTATCTTCTGGTTCAATGCCAGGGAGATCAGCTTTAATGCCTGCTTGTCACAAATGTTTTTCATTCAACTTTTCACTGTCATGGAATCTTCAGTGTTGTTGGCCATGGCCTTTGATCGATTTGTGGCTATCTCTGATCCTCTTAGATATGCCAGTATCTTAACTGATCTTAAAATAGCACAGATTGGAGTAGCAATCATCATCAGGGGTACCCTAATACTGACTCCTATGGTGGTGCTTCTTAAGCGCTTGTCCTATTGCCACAGCCATGTGCTCCACCACTCCTTCTGTTTCCACCCTGATGTGATGAAGCTCTCATGCACAGACACCAGGATCAATAGTGTGGTTGGTCTGACAGCTCTGATCATCACTGCTGGGGTGGACTCGATCTTCATTATCCTGTCTTATCTTTTGATTATCAAGACTGTCCTCAGCATCACATCCTCAGAAGAGAGGAAGAAAGCCTTCAGCTCATGCATCTCTCATATTGGTGCTGTTGCTGTATTCTACATTCCGTTGATCAGCCTGTCTTTTGTTCACAGATTTGGGAAAGGGGTCCCACCATATGTACATACTCTGATTGCAAATGCCTACCTGTTGATCCCCCCTGTAATGAACCCCATCATCTACAGTGTGAAGACCAAACAGATACGCAGAGCTGTGCTAAAAGTTCTCCATACCACTGCAACAAAGAACTAGATGTGTTTCTCATTTTTTTCTAGTCCTGGGCATCATAAGAAGTGAAAGTCACTCAGTCATGTCCGACTCTTTGTGATCCCATGAACTGTAGCCTGCCAGGCTCCTCTGTCCATGAAATTCTCCAGGCCAGAATACTGGAGTGGGTAGCTGTTCTCTTCTCCAGGGGATCTTCCTGACCCAGGAATGAAAACCGGGATCTCCTCATTGCAGGCGGATTCTTTACCAGCTCAACTACAAGGGAAGCCCAAGGGTATCATATAGATGAGTAAAATGCCATTTATAGAAGCAAAAATCTTGCAGCTCATGCTTGGGATGAAAGCATCAACAATATCACTTTAGCTTTAAGTAAGAAGACTGTCAGATAAAAAAGATAAATTTATGCTGGAAAATCCCTGCTGCTATTTTACTCAGATAACCACACTTATATTAATATTTCTTCATTCAAGATGAAAGATTTATAATGACCAGGATCCCATGATCCAGTTTTGATTTCACAAATGGAATTAGTTTTTGTTTTTGATTGTTTTAGACAAAGATGGGAATGAAAAGTATATTAACAATTGTAAATTACCAAATTTTATCATATAAATCTGGCACAAACAAACTGGCATTGTCCATAGCTATAGAATTGTTCTAAATATGTTTAGCTTTCTTTATGCCTCTGGCCTCCCTGACCTTTAATATTTAACTGTTATCATCATCCATACAGTTTTTACTGCTTTGTCAGTCATTTAAAAATTTTTGTCAAATATTCTTACCTTCACTTAGCTCTTCAGGCAAGATTTATAGCACAATCATTCTGTGAAAATAACTCTCCTCAGATCACCTCCAAACTATAGTTTATTCAGAAGTACTGATGTCATACTTGATGCTTAATAAATTTGTTGTTGGTTAGCAAATATCATCTAGAAATAAAGTAATTTTCCTTATAGTCCCAAGTTTATCAGGAACCAAATGTAGACACAGTTCAATTTGGTTGGATTTATGTTGCTGTATTTGAATTCTCTTGTCAAGAAGACTTGAAGTGGGTATGCTAGTTTTGCTCTAGATAGGAAAATGGAAATCATACCAGCAGTTAACACTGGGGTTATTTAATCCAAGGAACTGGATACACAGGATTAGAGAACTGCAATGACACAAAGGTAATACAGAGATAATTACTGCAGGATGTCACTTCTGCCTTTAAGTCTATGTAAGCAAAAAGAAAAGTCTGTGGTTATGAAAACCTAGAAGCCTGGTGGAGGGTCTCCTCAGAGCTGACTCTCAGACCTGTAATGAGAGGGTGCTGCCCTTGCTGGGTTAGTACCTCACAAGTTCACAGGACAGACCACAGGGAGCCAAAACCCAAACCTCTGTGGGTGGGCACTTTGTAGGTGGAGCTTATGCATCAGGAGCCCAGAAGAGGACCTCTCAGAGAACTGGGACTCAGGTCCCTGGAAAGGAGCCCACTGATATTGGTGTTAAGAGTGTGGAAATACTTGAAATTGGAAAGTGGGTCTGATACTAGCCAGCAAAGAACTATTGCTGTCCAGGCATTGGCAGGAACAGCAAGGCAACAATGTCCTTGTCCTTCTAGTATAGCAGGGAACCTAGCTGTCAAACAATGATCATGGTTATTTATTTTCTGTCTTCTTAGCAGCTTCAGAGCATAGAGAATAGTACTTTACAGAGCTGAGATACAATATCTTCATATACAGCCCAGCGTGGTAATGTGCATGTAACAAAATTAAGTTTGATGGGGCCATTACAGGAGTTTTCTTAGTTGCTCTAATCTGGACTATTGATAATAACATCAGTATCCAGTAGCTATAGGCAGACAAGTGCTTCCACACTTCACCAAACATTTCTACATACAATCTTCTGCAATGCTGCTAATTGAACATTTCCAGGAAACATGGAATGTGAACTGTTCTTGAGATGAAATGGACCTAACTGACATATGCAGAAGATTCTAGACAACAGAGGTAGAATACATATTCTTCTCAAGCACAGGAGGAAATTCTACCAGGATAGGTCATATGTTAGGTCATAAAATAAGCCTTAACAAAATTACCTGTCAGTCCTGCCAGGGATTCTAAGGATTTCACAGATCTTTTGTATGGATGTGACAGCTCATACATCTTGTTTCCTCTTGGCGGTGGGACAATTCTTTAGAATGTATGTCTTCTCACCCTGCAGAGCCAGACTGACTGCTGCTAGACTCCCATTTGCTTTCCCTATTGTGTGCTATTAGTTCAACTTCATGTGCTTTCTTTTGATTCTGCCTAGTCCAGCTGGTTCTCTGTGTGTGCTCACTGGCCATCTGTAAAAGCTTGCACTCTCCACCTGTGGGGACACACACTGTGAACTGTCTATGGAGGACATATAGTAAGGCATGTGAGCACTGGGGAGGGTCCATAGGTCAATGGGGGGCAGAAGTGAGGCATCTCCAGTAGCTTTTGGGCAGGCTTCCTAGTAGAGTCTGCAAAGTGGTTAATAGCATCTGAATCCCCTCTGTGAGTTTCAATCCCTGACTGCTGTGATCCCAGCTCTCCATATCCCTGAGTCATGCAAATCATCTTAGTATTCTGGGGGTATGGAGCAGTTGAAAAAGACATAGGCCTTTTTTGAAGCATCCTTTACTGATGGGGGAAGTGCCCCCTCACTATCCTCTCATTTTCCCCCATGGAAGAGGTGACCTCTCTTGGCACTCATATCTCAGTGGAGTTATGATGCCTTCAGGTAGCAGGATGCAGGTAAAATGAATCTGTTTCTTTCTTCTTCAGTGGGTCTATTCCTGGATGTTTTTTCTGAGACTTCTTCCCAGATCTCCCAGATTCCCACACAGGTATTCTTATCTGTGGGTGGTTGTCAAAACCAGTGTTCTTTCGAGAGAATATTGTAGAAAATTCCTATTCTACTATCCTACTCACAGTCATAGTCTTGACCTAAGGCTATGTCATCTTTCTGGAGCTCTGTCCTAATATAGTTCAAAGAGACCTGGAGAAGTAGGACATCCCACAAAGCCTCACACTGGTCAATTACATTGATGTAATGATGAATATTAAAAAGCAGAGACATTACTTTATCAACAAATGTCCATCTAGTCAAGGCTATGGTTTTTCCAGTGGTCATGTATGGATGTGAGAGTTAGACTGTGAAGAAAGCTGAGTGCCAAAAAATTGATGCTTTTGAACTGTGGTGTTGGAGAAGACTCTTGAGCATCCCTTGGACTGCAAGGAGATCCAACCAGTCCATCCTAAAGGAGATCAGTCCTGGGTGTTCATTGGAAGGACTGATGCTGAAGCTGAAACTCTAATACTTTGGCCACCTCATGCGAAGAGTTGACTCATTGGAAAAGACCCTGATGCTGGGAGGGAATTGGGGGCAGGAGGAGAAGGGGATGACAGAGGATGAGATGGCTGGATGGCATCACCGACTCAATGGACATGAGTTTGAGTAAACTCTGGGAGTTGGTGATGGACAGGGAGGCCTGGCGTGCTGTGATTCATGGGGTTGTAAAGAGTTGGACATGACTGAGTGACTGAACTGAACTGAACTGAATGATGAAATCATGCTAAGCATGTGGGATGGACAAGAAACAGCTAGCAACACATGCACTCTAGAGCGTGGCTGGCAAGCCTTCACACATGCAGCATCCTTCCATAACTGTAAAACTCTTGGTGGTCCAGTGTTATGGAGTCTGTTAGGACATTTCTTGCTCAGTAAAGTAAAAATGTTGTGTTTTGCTCTCCAAACCCAAGAAGGATACCAATGTTTAGTAGGCCCCTTTGGGTTCTGAAGGCATTTACACTGACTCCTTCTCTCCCTACCTCTCTCCACATACTATTAGGTGCTGCCTCACTGACACTGAAATTTTCTTCAATACTCAGAGGATCCTCAGACATTTATATGTATTTCCTGTTAAAGAGTTAGTTTGTTAGCTATTTTCCTTCTGAGTGAAGGTCAGAGTGCTCTATATTTACAGGCCTAAGGACTATGACTGGTTAAGAAATCTGACTCTGGTCCAACCTTGCCCTGACAAGTAAAGACAGTTGTCAGCAGCTCTGCTTTCCCACGTCACCCCCAGCTACACATTTATATTTCTGGGACATAAGTGAAGGGACTCTTAGATATGGTACATGTACAGCTCAGATATAGGGACACCTCAAAAAGTATCTGGATTTAATATTCTATTACTTAATGCTAATGTTAAAGTGTGTGTGTGTGTGTGTGTGTGTGTGTGTGTGTATGTGCATGCATGTGCCTTTTTCCTATCAATTCAGAGCTACTCTGAAATAATGTGTTTAGAAATTCTTCACTGTATGATCTTCTATATATCTAAGGTTTTCTGGGTATTGTTTCTGCTTTCTATAGACAACTGCCTTTGATGTATCTATGGATAGGATGACATATCTTGTCATGGGGAGGGCAATATGCTATTTGTTCTTCATCTGGGCATAAGGGTTCTCTGTTCATCCTAGATACTGCCAAAAAGTTAAAGTGCACACCTGCCTCAGTGGATTCTTTCACATTTAAGCAAATTTCTCCTTGGCCTAAAATTTGGCACAAAGAGGGTCAGGTTAGGGTGAAAGGGGCAGAAGTAAAATCATTGGATATTTGATGGAGTTCTGCAGTCCAGCACCTCAGAATTTGAAACAGCACTTAGAGCAGCCTCTGTTTCCCCTTCAACATGCTCCTGTACATATTGTGGGCTTCTCTTCTTTACACTGGCAGGTAGAGGATCTGCCTGCCAATGTAGTAATCACAGGTTTGATCCCTGGGTCAGGAAGATCCCCTGGAGAAGGAAATGGCAATCCACTCCAGTTTTCTTGCCTGGAAAATTCCATGGATGGAGGAGCCTAGTAGGCTACAGTCCATGGGGTTCCAAAGAGTCAGACATGACTGAGCAACTTCACTCTACTGTAAGTTACCTATGAAAATTATTAAGAGTAAATTTTGAGTTCTCATTACAAGGGAAACATTTTTCCTATTTATTTACTGTTTCATCTTTATGACATGATGTTGTACACTAAATTTATTATGCTAAGCATTTAATAATGTATGTAAGCTATATTTTCAATGTAGATGTTAAACTTACACAGTGCTGTGTGTCAATATTTCTCAGTAAATCTGGGAGAAAAATTAATTTCAAATCAGTCAGGGAAGAGAGACCTCACTACCTACAACAGATTTCTTAATGGCACCTGGATGGAGGAAAGAAAGCAATACCAGCAAGAAATAAAATGAACATATTTTTAAAATTTCAAAAATCAATAACAGCATGTGGATAACATAGACAGAGAGAGCAAAATGATCAAATATGATGGACAAGAGTTAGGGTTACTCATGGTGTTACACAGAAGTAAAAATGTTTTCAAAGAGTGTTACACTAATATGTGTGATACTGTATAATATAGCTTGTTAAAATGCGAATTCTTGGCTGATAAGTGTCTGATTAAGTAGTTCTGGGGTGGAATTGAGGAATCTGAACTTCTAAAAGAATTTCAAGTGGTTTTGATGAGCTGGTGCTGGACCACACTGAGAACAGTGAAGGATGCTAAAGGAAAGTGGATGTCACATTCTAAATGTATCCAGTGGGTAGTATGAAGACTGAGTGCGAGGGCACATGGGAACAAAGAACCTATGGAAGATGAAGAACAAATGAGTTGTTGTATTTTTTAGATAGCTGTTAAATGGATATTATTTTGTTGTCTGAAGTTAAAAAACAGCAACAACAAAAACCTTGTTAATGAGCATTTTTAAGTTACAAGAAAGGAAAAAATATAAATCAAATGTAATTAATTGACATTTGGAACATATGTTTCCATATCAAGTGTGTTATGTACATGTATGTGTACATTTTTGTGTATATTCACAAGAAATATACACATAACAGTGATAAGTACACTGTATAACCAATCTACTTTTTCTCTTAATATATCATTCATATCTATATTAGTGTTTAACTTGTTGGATGATAGTTCATATATTATTTTACCAACATTCTCAAATAAACATTTAAGTGGTTTCTAAATTATCTTTGCAATATATAATGATGTGTAGAATATGACAACACATCATTGCATTCTTGCCACTTGCCCCCATTAGACACATATTTAGATGAATCACTAGACATTAGATACTCAAAATGTTAAAAAATTTACCAAAAGTTCTGAGGAACTCTTTTAAGAATAAAAAAAGTACCCTTTAATTCACATTTCTTCTAGCTTATTGTGCTTATTCATGATTCTCAGCCATGAACAATCTATTTGGGGAAATAGTAAGAATTTCCAATAACTAAGAATTACTGAAACCTAGACTTTGCTACTGATCTTTATATCATACATGCCTTGGTAACTGTATGCACTAGATGTGGTAAGACTGTTTGGACTCCAATTTATGAGTTAATTTGTCATTTTGCAAACATACTTTATCATCCTATTCTGTGTCAGGTACAGTATTTGTGATAAGCTTACATATACATAAGACATATTCCCTGTTCTTAAAGAATTCAGTCTAGAACTCTTCAAATTGTATGTTACTGGATCATCAGAAGAATGGAAGCATGTGTAAATATATTTCAATGTATAGTGGTAACTCACATTAGTGAATGATCAAAGTAATCAGGACAATGTAAAGAAAGAATACACTGAAAAATGTCCTAAATTAGTTTGGAAAGAAATATTTTAACCATGGCCTTGCGAATTTGCTTTGTCTTCACACTGTAGATTATGGGATTCATTACAGGAGGGATGAGCAGATAAATATTGGCAATGAGAGTATGTACAAGGGGAGGGGCATGCTTCCCAAATCTATGCACCAGTGACAAGCTGATAATGGGGATGTAGAAGATGGCAACGGCACTTGTGTGGGATACACACGTTCCAAGGGCCTTTTTCCGCTCCTCTGGGGAGGCAATGCTGAGCACAGAGTGGATGATCAGGACATAGGAGAGGAGGGTCAAAACAGAGTCCAAGGCAGCAGTAGAGATGACAATGGCCAGACCAAATGCACTGTTGATCTTGGTGTCTGTGCATGAAAGCTTCATCACGTCAGGGTGGAAGCAATATGAATGGTGCAGAACATGACTTCCACAGAAGGACAGACGCTTAAGGAGCAGGAGTAAAGGCACTACAACTGTTGTCACCCTAACAACAATTGCAACGCCCACTTTGATGATCCTTGAATTGGTTAAGATTGTGGCATATCTCAGTGGGTTACAGATGGCAATATAGCGGTCAAAGGCCATTGCAAGGAATACCGAGGACTCCATTAATGTAAAACCATGGATAAAGAACATTTGGCCAATGCAGGCATCAAAACTGATTTCTCGAGTGTTGAACCAGAAAATACCCACCATGGTGACCAATGTGGAAAGGCATAGTCCTAGGTCCGTGAAGGATAACATGGAGAGGAAATAGTACATGGGTTCATGAAGGCTTGATTCAGTGATGATGACGAACAAGATCATGCCATTCCCTGAGATGGCAATGACATAGAGACAACAGAATGGGATGAAGATCCAGGCATGGTAGGTTTCAAAACCAGGGATGCCAGTAAGAAAGAAGACTGTAGGGTGGAAAATGCTCTGATTGAAGGATGGCATGATGAGTGAAGGAAGCAGAGTTCCCTGAGGAAAAGGAGCATGTCCTGCAAAAACAGGGAAGAAAAATGATTTCATTTTCTTCTACAAATCTTACAATTTTGAATCACTAGTGAACCTTGTCTTGTTTTTAAATGCAAGTGCCTTACTATTTATTCTTTTATTAGATTCAGAGTTGTATTGATGACTTAGTGGAAGAGACAGAGTACTAAATCCAGAGCACATGGGTTTTAGCAAGATTCTCATTTGTTACCTCTAGACTTCAGTATATTAAATACATCCATGCTTGTGTACATGCTGTTGCTTCAGCTGTACCTGACTCTTATGACCCTATAGACTGTAGTCCACCAGGCTCCTCTGTCCATGGGATTCTCTAGGCAAGAATACTGGAGAGGGTTGCCATTTCCTTCTCCATGGGGTCTTCTGACCCAGGGATGGAACCTGCATCTCCTGCATTGGCAGGCAGTTTCTTTACCACTAGCGCCATCTGGGAAGCCCTAAATATATCCATTCAGTTCAGCTCAGTTCAGTTGCTCAGTCGTGTCCTACTCTTTGCTACCCCATAGACCGCAGCACACCAGGCCTCCCTGTCCACCACCAACTCCCGGAGTCCACCCAATCCCATGTCTATTGAGTCAGTGATGCCATCCAACCATCATATCCTCTGTTGTCCCCTTCTCCTCCTGACCTCAGTCTTTCCCAGCATCAGGGTCTTTTCCAATGAGTCAGCTCTTCACATCAGGTACACACATATAAAAGAGGATATTAGACTAGATAATGGTAATATAGTTCCCATGTCTAGGATTCTGTGTTCATGGGCAGATAGGGCATTTGTACACAAATATAGGACAACAGAAAGCCAATCCATCCTGCTTCTTCACTTCTCACTTTTCAAGGAAAAATTCCTTAAGAGGACCAGTAAGAGTTTGCATACCCAATAAAAGCAGTATAGTTAAGATATTTTAAAATATTTTACAGAAAAAAATACTACTTGTTTAAATAAATATATAAGAGCTTGGACAGCAAGAAGATCAAACCAGTCAATCTTGGAGGAAATCAACCCTGAATATTCATTGGAAGGATTGATGCTGAAGTTAAAGCTCAAATACTTTGTTTACCTGATGTGAAGAGCGGACTCATTGGAAAAGACTCTATGCTGGGAAAGATTGAGGGCAGGAGGAGAAGGAGATAAGAGAGGATGAGATGGCTAGATAGCATCAGCAGCTCAATGGACATGAGTTTGAGCAAACTCTGGGCAATGGTGAAGGACAGGTGGAAGCCTGGCATGCTGCAGTCCATGGGGTTGCAAAGAGACATGACTGAGAAACTGAACAACAACATTGATAAAAATTAAATATTAAGAAAAACATAATTCAATCAGTACATATAGACTATAGTGTGTGTAGTTGGGAAAGCATTTGTTCAAGTAGTAGTTATGAATCTGATATTGTTTAAGAGAAATTCTCCCTGAAGAAATAGGGCTTAAGTTAACTTTAACGAGAACAAAGGAAATCATTGCAAACTAACATAATAATTGGAGCAGAATCATCTAGTAAGAATATTTATTTCTAACAAAAGGGCATTGAAAATGAATTGAGGTGGGTGTATGGTCTGTCAGAAAGTCTTATTAAATTTGGACACATTTCCATTTGAATGGTGGTTGATGACTCTGAACCAGCTTCTCTATTTGAGGTTATGAGCATATACTCAACCCAGATCAAGAAATCTCTAGGATTAATTAAGTTCCTTTATATTGGTTTTTTCCTAAGTTTTCTGACACCCTATTTTTATCTGTAGAAAGAATGTGTGGATTTTAAAGTATGTATATATTCTTTCTCTCATTCGTGTATGCATCCTTTCAAGAAACATGTAAATAATTGACAAAATGCCAAAGTGCAATGAACAGGATTGAAATTAGGCCTAGTGCATGAAGATAGTTTATATGTTACATGGAGGAAAAAAATCTCAGTTTAAGTTAGTTTGATGAGTTTCATGCCAACTTCTTAAAGAACATGGCACAGCTTCAAACTGAGTGGAAATAACTTGTTACAGGGCTTGTAAGAGAGCATTTGAGAAAAAAAAGAGAAATATGTTCAATATAGGGCAGCCCCTTGATGGCTTACTTTTTAAAAATGGGTGGAACATTTGAATTAATAGGCAATGCATAAAAAAATAAACTCCATGGACCTCATTTGAAACAGAAGGCATACTTTTTCACATTTGACTTTCAGGAATTAGAACATGTACTTAATCTCTACATCCCCAATGTCAACTTAAAAAATATTCACAACTGAAAAGTTGAGTTTTGTTTTACTCAGTGGATATTATTAGGACATCAAGCCAGAGAGGTGGCATCTCAAGTAACCCTGAGAGATAACAGTATCTAATGCACATTTCCAGAATTATTTTTCTTTTCTTTTTACAGATGTTAAAACCCCCACCATATGGAAGAACTTAACTATTTAATTATGATGAACACATTGCCCCCAGATCTACTGGAGCTGGAGGATTGATGTTAATAATTCTAACACCAAACTGTTTCCTCACTACCAACCAACTAGAGTATTGTACACCAGCTGATCACAGAACCTGGGACACCCTTCCCTCACCTTGCCTTAAAGGTGCTTTCCTGAAATCCATCAGATGTGGGAGTTTGCTTGTTTGAACACAAGCTGTCCAGAACCCCTTGCTTAATGCCCTGAACTAAATGCTATACTTTCTGCACCACAACAGGGGGCTGTACTGCACAAAGACAAGGGGACCTAAGTTTGGTTCCATAGCAGAAGCAGGCTCTCAAGTTATAGCTCCTTTAATTATAGAAAATAAATTAAGTGACCTCATGGATTGTTCAAGTGTCAAAGCTAGTCTTCTTAACAATAGTGATAATTTTTCATTGTCTCCTTTGGGCCAAATAAATTACATCATTTTACCTCTTTCTCTGAATCATTCTTTCCACTATTCTCTAAGCTTCTCTTTTTCCACTGATATAATGAAAGGGCTATTCTAATTCAGTGAACTCTGCTAGTAAAACATGTGGGCAGGAATGGCTTTCCCTTTCTTAATCTCTCACTGTTTGCAGATGACATGATCCTCTACATAGAAAACCCTAAAGACTCTACCAGAAAATTACTAGAGCTAATCAACAAATATAGTAAAGTTGCAGGATATAAAATTAACACACAGAAATCCCTTGCATTCCTATACACTAACAATGAGAAAACAGAAAGAGAAATTAAGGAAACAATACCATTCACCATTGCAACAAAAAGAATAAAATACTTAGGAGTATATCTATCTAAAGAAACAAAAGACCTATACATAGAAAACTATAAAACACTGATGAAAGAAATCAAAGAGGACACAAACAGATGAAGAAACATACCGTGTTCATGGATTGGAAGAATCAATATTGTCAAAATGACTATACTACCCAAAGCAATCTATAGATTTAATGCAATCCCTATCAAGCTACCAAGAGTATTTTTCACAGAACTAGAACAAATAATTTCACAATTTGTATGGAAATACAAAAAACCTTGAATAGCCAAAGTAATCTTGAGAAAGAAGAATGGAACTGGAGGAATCAACCTGCCTGACTTCAGACTATACTACAAAGCCACAGTCATCAAGACAGTATGGTACTGGCACAAAGACAGAAATATAGATCAATGGAACAGAATAGAAAGCCCAGAGATAAATCCATGAACCTATGGACACCTTATCTTTGACAAAGGAGGCAAGAATATACAATGGAAAAAAGACAACCTCTTTCACAAGTGGTGCTGGGAAAACTGGTCAACCCTTTGTAAAAGAATGAAACTAGAACACTTTCTAACACCATACACAAAAATAAACTCAAAATGGATTAAAGATCTAAACGTAAGACCAGAAACTATAAACCTCCTAGGCAAAACACTCTCCGACATAAATCACAACAGGATCCTCTATGACCCACCTCCCAGAATTCTGTGTTTCTTAAACTACTCTTAGTTGTTCTTGCACTAAAACTAATGAGCAAATGATAAATAACTCGTCTTGGAAAAATACATTTATGTCTCTTTCTTCCCCATGGTGAATTCTTCAAGAATTCTTAAATTCTTAAAGAATCCTTGAAACCTAAGCATCCTTGTTACTAGACCACCAAGACCCTGTAAATAGATTGCCCTATCACAAAGCTTCACATCCATCACTCTCACAAATGCATAGTATATTAGCAGGTGAAAACATTGAGACTAAGATTAGGAAACCAAGGCTTAGCAACATCATGTTACTTTCTCACATTTATCCACATGGCAAATCCAGGAGTTGAACTGTGTTCTCTCTGATTTCACTCTGTTCTCTTCACTTCTTATTTTAAAAAGAACTTAATGAAACATGTGGAATAATGAACACATGTTCATGACTGAAGTCACTATTTTAATAACTATGTTGAAAAACACAGCAATTGTTTTTAAATTGATATATATGAATATAATATAATATACTAATCTCTTGAATATGTACTACCAAATGCACCAATTTCTTTTGAACTTTAGCTTTATAAATTATCTGAAAATTATACAGTTCCTCATATATTTAGAAAAGACTTCAATGCACTGAAACATTGATCTCATGCAAAGAAGACTTCTTGAGTGTGGAAAGGGAGGTCATTTGACCCTTTGAAAGCCATCCCAGGCAGCAGCAGTCTCTTAGAGAGAGAGAGAGAGAGAGAGAGAGAGAGAATCTCAAACTCAGAAACTTACTGGCAAAAAGGTCTCTGTCCTAAGGCTTAGGAAACAGTTCCTGAGCAGTCCTGCCCCCTTAAACCATCTCTAAAGTTCTCTTTTGTTAGGAGAACTCATAGGCATTTTTCAGGAATGAGAGATCTGAGAAAGAGTTCTCACATCTGAGAAAGAGTTTATAAGGAGTCCAGGAACTTCCTGGGAAAGCCATTTACCAGCAGAAAAACCATCAATTCCTAAGAGAGAACTCCACTCAGCTGTGTCCTTCTAACACTTTTGCCCCAAACAATTGACTGTGGAGGGCAGTTCATTTCAGTCTAACTTTTTTTCCTTCCTCCAAAGAGAATCCTGAATGGATTATGATTGTAGTTCTCATTCAAAAGCAATATTGCCCCTGTACAATTTATAAGACAGTAAATCAGCTAACAAGCATATGAAACATATGAAAGCATGATCCACATTGTAAGTCATCAGGGAAATGAAAATAAGACAGTAATAAGATACCACTACACATCTGTTAGAAATGCCAAACTCCTTAACCCTGACATCAAATCCTTGTGAGGATTTGAAGCAACAGGAACTCTCATTCATTGCTGATGGGAATGCAAAATGGTATAGCCCCTTTAGAAGACAACTTGGTGGTTTCTTACAAAACTAAACAAGCATATTCATACCATGCAATCCAGCAGTTGTACGCCTTAGTATATACCCAGAAAAGTTGATGAATGGATGAGGAAGCTGTGGTACATATACACCATGGAATATTACTCAGCCGTTAAAAAGAATTCATTTGAATCAGTTCTAATGAGATGGGTGAAACTGGAGCCCATTATACAGAGCGAAGTAAGCCAGAAAGATAAAGACCATTACAGTATACTAACACATATATATGGAATTTAGAAAGATGGTAACGATAACCCTATATGCAAAAAAAGAAAAAGAGACTCAGATGTATAGAACAGACTTGTGGACTCTATGGGAGAACCCGGGGGTGGGATGTTTCAAGAGAACAGCATCGAAACATGTATATCTAGGGTGAAACAGATCACCAGCCCAGGTTGGATGCATGAGACAAGTGCTCAGGCCTGGTGCACTGGGAGGACCCAGAGGGATGGGGTGGAGAGGGAGGTGGGAGGGGGGACCGGGATGGGGAATACATGTAAATCCATGGCTAATTCAATGTATGACAAAAACCACTGCAATGCTGTAAAGTAATTAGCCTCCAACTAATAAAAATAAATGGGGGAAAAAAAAAAAAAAGAAAACCTATGTCTGTACAAAGATTTGTTGCACTTGTTTTTTTCATTTCTATGCAAGGACTGGTATGATAGCTTCTTGACTTTGTATCCTTGTAAAAGTCTGTTAAAAGTAAATTTGTGAGTAGAACATCCAAAACAATCCACCTGCTCTATGCCTAGGCTCACTGGTGATCCCCACACAACCCCGCTCCCAGATGTGAAATCTATCAGCCTCCAATATCAAGTGCATGAATTTGGTACATTTCTAAGAAAACTTTACATTTCTTTTTAAAATTTCATTAATTATTTCATAAAGCACTTGAAGTATCTATCACATACCCAGGTTTGCACTGGTAATGCAGAGAATGGAACTGAGTCACTACCCTCTAAATGCAGAAAGCCTAGTGAAGAAACAGCCATAACACTTGATGATTATAACAGGGCATATTTATGGTGAGAGCATTAAAAGGCATGTACTTATCCTGCAGGTAGGTCAGTACCAAGTATGTCAGGAAACATGGGAGAACAGAGTACAGAAAAAACATAAGTGTCCAATTAGCATATTCAGTATGTCTGCAGCACTAGGTGCAGGTGGGCCAGTAAGTGACAAGTAAACCTAAGCAAGGAGGGAGGGTCCATGTTGCAACATCAAAGTAACCTTACCAACATCAGAGTGATTAACATAACCAAGCTGGTGCAAATGATTTTCAATGTTTGATTTGGATATTTTGAGTATGTTGGCTATCTCCTGCACAGTATAATTTGATTTTTCTCAGTTAATGTCTCAATTTGATTGCTATCAAATTCAACTTGTCTACCAACTGTGAAGGACCATCCAGAGAGAAATATCCAGCACAAAACTTTGCAAACCCCTTTTGATGTGTTTGATCAGTCATAGTACCTTCTTCATATGCTGCACAAATCTTTTTTTCTTCTTTTTGCTTTTCAGTTGTATTCTTACCTTTTCTGAAATAATAAAACAGTATGTCAAAAATGTTGCATTTTTTCTTCCAGCTTCAATAATAAAATGTGTTCATAAAAGTTTCCAATTTTGAGAAGTATTTTTTAATGCATGCTGATATGATAGCTGTCAAAGTACAATCTAACTGAATTATGGATAAAGTTAAAGACGACTAAGCACTACTAGAACCATCTTATGGGAAAAAACAAAGGAACCTTTTGTCAAACCCAATACTTTGTGTCTCTGTAGATTTGCCTACATTAGACAATTCATATAAATTAAATCATATACTGGGTAGTCTTTTGGTACTGGCTTTTTTCAATTAGCATAATATTTTCAAGATTCATCTATTTTGTGGTAAGTGTAAATGCTTCACTCTTCCTAGTTGTCAAATAATGTTCCATTGTATAAATCTATTGTGTTATATATAAGCGTTTTTCAGTTGAGGGACATTTGAGTGGCAGAAACATTTGTTAACACTGTTCTTTTCTTATTGAACTTTATGCATATCTGTGTCAAAAATCAATTGAAAAGAAATGTGAGCTTTTATTTCTATATTCTCAATTCTATTTCATTAAACTATATGTCTATCCTATGCCAGTATTTTATCACCTTGATTACTGTAGCACATTTTGAAATTGTGTAGTGTGACTCTTCCAACTTTGCTGCCTTTTTATGCTTTTTGCTATTCTGGGTGCCTTAAAATTTCATATGTATTTTGAGACCAGTTTGTCAATTTATGTAAAGAAACAAACTTGAATTTTAGTAAGGATTCATTACAACTTAAGAATCAATTTGGGAAATATAGCCATATTAAGTCTCTAAATTCATAACCATTGTATATCTTTTCATTTATTTCCAACTTCTTTAATTTCTTTGGGCAGTGCTTTTGTCTACAATGTTTTCAATGTATAAGTTTTGCACCTCCTTGGCTAAAATTATTTCCAGGTATTTTTATTCTTTTTGATTCTATTGTAAATGAAATTATTCCTTAATTTCAAATTTGAATTGTTCTTTGTTAGTGTATAGAAATACAATGGATTTTTAACATATTGATCTTGTTTTATTGAACTTTCTTGATGTGATTTATTAGTTTTAATAATTTTTAGAATAGATTTCTTGGGATATTTTAAACAAAAATATCAGATCATATGCAATAACGTGGATGGACTTGGAGGGTTATGCTAAATGAAATAAGTCAAACAGAGAAAGACAAATACTGTATGATATCACTTAAATGTGAATCTAAAAATACAACAAGTTAGTGAATATGATAAAAAAAGGAACAGATTTACACATATAGAGAACAAACTAGTGTTCACCAGTGGGCAAAGGGAAGGGATGAGGGGCAATATAAGGTTAGGGGACTAAAAGGTACAAGCTATTACATATGAGATAAGCTACAAGAATATATTGTGCAGCATGGGGAATATAGCCAATATTTTATAAAAACTATAAATGGAGTATAAGCTTTAAAAATTGAAAATCACTGTATCATACATCTGTAACATATAATATTGTACAACTATACTTCAATTAAAATAAATAAGTAAATAAAATTTAAACACTACAAAACATAAATTTCCACCAAACTATATCCCCAACCCACCCACCCAACCTTCTACTTTCTGCTTTCGAGTTACAGATAGAAGAGATGATATTAACTAAACTAGGTTTTAGAAGTCATAGATAAGGAATAGCTTTTATTGCATAGTTGTTAGAGTCAAACTCAAATCCCTTGGGAAAAAGGACTTTTTAAAAAGTCCTGATGATCTGTTTGGTTTTCACACTGTAGATAATGGGATTCATCACTTGTGGAATAAGCAAATACACATTGGCCATAAGAGTGTGTGCATAAGGAGGTGCCTTTTCCCCAAATCTATGGACAAGGCACAAGCTAAGGAGAGGGATGCAAAAAATGGCAATGGCCCCTATGAGGGAGATACAAGTCCTAAAGGCCTTATGTTTTTCCCCTGGGGAAGCAATGCTCAGCTTGGCCTTAATAATCAAGACATAGGAGAGAAAAATAAAGATGGAGTCCACTCCTGCAGTAACTATGAGGACAGTAAGTCTTTAAACACTGTTGATCTTATTGTCCGAATATGAGAGCTGGATTATATCAGGATGGAAACAATAAGAATGATGGAGCACGTGGATATTTCAGGAGGATAGATGTTTAAGATGTAGGGCCATAGGCGTTAGATCACTGTGCCTCTGACTAGGATGGCAAACCATACTTTGATAATTCTGGAATCAGTCAGAATGGCAGCATATCTCAGTGGGTTACAAATAGCAATGAAGCAATCAAAGGCCATTGGCAGGAGCACTGAAGTCTCCATGACAGTAAAAAGTTGAAAGAAGAATGTCTAAGCAATGCAGGCATTGAAATTGATCTGTCTTGCATTGAACCAGAATATGCCCAGCATGGTGACTAGTGTTGAAATACACAATCCCAGGTCAGTGGGAGACTTGACTCAGGGATGATGACAAATAGAATTACACCATTCCCAGATAAGGCAGTTATGCAGAGACAGCAGAAAGGGATGGAAAACCAGGCATGGGCAGCTTCTAGTCCTGGAACTCCCGTCAGTAAAAAGATCAGAGAAGAAGAAGTAATGTTAGGAAAAGGTGACATTTATACTATGGATGAATAATAGTGTTGAAATAAAATGTCCTATAATGATAAATGAAAACACCATTCAGTAAATTCATTATGATTTTTGGAGATTTTCCTTAGGACCTTATCCTCATGTTTTTGCTCCCTAGTCTTTATTCTTTCTTTGCTGTACTGAATTTCTCCTCCATTATTCTTGTCTCCTGATTTGTAACAGAGAAGAAGGCATTTTAAATAAAATCTCAAGTACTTTTTGTTATCTTCCACTTTGATCCTAAGCATTTTTCCCCCTTTATTTGTACTCCCCACATAAAGGAGAATTGGATCAAGATAATCTGAAAATACCAAGAAGTTAATGGAGACCTCAAAGTAATAATAGGTTATAAAAGAAAGATGTATTACTTAATAAAAATACATCATATGCTAGAATATTTGTATTAATTCTAGTGCATTATTGTAGAACTTTATCATACATATAAAAATATATAGTCTTTCTAGGAAGCAATTTTAAGAAAATAATTTTATACATATTGAAATATCCTATTTATTATTTCTTGGTCAACGGATCTTACCCCTGACTTGATTGGGTCATTTCTAATCTAGGGTTACATTTCTGATCTTGATTTTTTTCCTTTTACGTCTGTTGTCATTGTAGTTGTGTTGAAACATAACTGGTAAAGATAATTCTCTGTGACATTGCCTTTAGCAATTACTCCTTTCAGAGGCAACTGTACTAAATTCCAGGGTTAAGAGCAGGGTGTGCAGATCCCTGGTATTAGATACTCCCTCTTCAGCCCAGTCTTGTTGCAATTATTGCCACCCTTTACTTGCCTACAGTCTCAGAACAATACCCTTACAGAGTCTGGCTTCCTCAAAGTAAACAACATATTTGAACTTCCAGTTCCACCAGTAGATTTTTTGTTACGTAAGTTAGGTCCTGAATGGTTTTTTTTTTTCCTTTCTCATATTGACTTAACTCTGATCTAGTCCCTTTATGTACTGCAAACTCTTGCTAAGATCCTCACTAAGCCAAACTGGTGGTGCTGTATATATTCTTAATTTTTTTCTCTTTGCCTCTTGAAGATTGGATGACTTTCTCATAGTCCCAGTCATTGACTGGAATTCCATTGGTCACTCATGAATATTGGAAACATGATTCTCAAACCACTTAATTTGGAGAATATACTCCTATAGCTGTGTTATGCCTACATGATTTTACTTCCTTAGCGATTGAAACATTTTTGGCTCCAAATTTTAGTTTGAGATGCCTCTTATGACTACTTTAATTTTTAATCCCCAGCTATTATTGGTCTCCAGTCTCAAATTTTATTCCTGTTCTTATAGGCTACTGAGATCCTAACATATCTTACATCTGAGGCTGCTCAATTTTTGTTCAGAATAGCCACGTGTCTTTGGTCTTGTCATTTAATGTTAATATATTAAGGTGATTGAATTAGTCATCTCCGTGATTTTTTCTTATTCTATGCAGTTGCAATTTAAAAAGACTTCACTGGTACATGATTATGGACACTACTTAGTATCTTAAATATATGACAGATTCTAAAAGGGCTCCACATACAGAAAAATTCAAGTGCCTAGTTTATTGACTATGGAATGGCTACTGTCATGATATAAGGTGATTCATGTTCTATTAATTTTATAATTATTTGACAGAAATGTATATTAAGTAAAATTAAATCAGTTTCTCACTCAGTTTTCTGGCATCATGAAAAGTTAATATGTAAAAATTTTGAAATAAGAGGACAATATTCTTGATAACATTTTCTCATTGGTAAATTAGAGATGATAATAGTTATAGTTACTTTGAAAGGAAGTTAAGACCTATCATTTATAGAATTCCACAGTATATCAGGCCTGTTATTTAGCTCTTTAAGTGAAGAATCTCATTTAATTTGAAAATCATATTGTTTTTAAGACTCAGGCTTTTCATCCAGGAAAGTAAAAATTAGAGAAATAAATTTTGTAATATTTCATACAACGGAAAAGCTAGGCTTTGAATTCCATCTTGGTATATTCAAAATTTGTTAAATTCCACCATGGTACATACCAAAGCTTCTCGATGATGGTAAAATTGGTAGAATAACATCAAATAAACTCTTATGTTACATATATATGTGGATTATTAAAATGTCAAGTATTCATGTGATTTTTTTCTTCAACAGCCATATGTTGTCATCTTTCTTTGTCTCTAAATAGTTGTGTAAATGCATAGACATTAGCATTTCAAACACTTGGTGCTTTGATAGATTTTTTGTGTATGTTCTGATTTTTATTGTTCTACTTAAAACTTATTTCCTTATCAACATTCAAGGAAGATGAAAAAGCATTATTTGATTACATGCTAAATTATGAAGATGACTGGTAAGATTAACATTGTATAATGAGACCTGCTGGAATCATAGATTTGAGCTAAAATACTAAAAATTAGTTCTATTCATTTTCATAGTCACTGCTGGCATATTTAACCTAAGTTAAGTGACTTCAAATGCATCTCTGATATCAGTCTGGCTTGAATATCTTGATCTCTTGAAGAGTATTATAGTCTGTTATTCTGAATGGAACAATATTGTTACAAGGAAGATACTAATGAAACTTTCATGCTCTACTATGAATAAATCACTATTAGTTTTGGATAAATTATTTATCTCTTAGAAGCTGAACACTAGGATTTGAGCATATGACCCCAGATATCCCATAGTCAATATTTTCACTTCAATAAATCAAATCTCACTTTTCATGGCAGAATTATATATTGATGACTGAAATTCACCTTTTTGGGCTATCTGAACTCTCCATGTTCAGTACCATGAGTAATATATTTTAGACATTTTTTCTAAGGACTCCTAGTCAGTTTTCAAATTGACCACATAACCCAGATTACTTTTTGATTTTCAGAATTTCATTGTTTAAAAATTTTTCAGATTGGAGATTCAGTACATTGGAAAGAATATCTGTTCTTTATTTCTAAGCTGCACTGAAAACAATAAAATGCTATTTAATTGTTTTCAGGTAACAGAATACAGCTGATTAACAATGTTGTGATAGTTTCAGGAGCACATCCTGTGGTAAATTCTTAAATCAAAGGCAATTGTACAACATCTTTTGTTTGGATGGCTATTATAATTTTCTCTTAAAAATACTTCCCCTGAAGAAGCCAAATCTCTCACAGCAAAATGAGCCCACATAAACCTTCCAATGTTAACACACATCCATGTCTCTCTGATGCCCTTGCACTTACGTGTGAAGAGGGTGAGGAAGAGACAGGGCTATGTGATCTCCTTCAGTTCCCAGAGTAGTTCTCTATGAAGAATCCACTCTCGGGAGAGTCATTTACCCACAGGAAACCCTATTCCTAAGGGATCTTTCTGGCCAGTTGTATTTGCTTGTTTTGCCTTTGTTCTTCAGAGTCACTCTGCATGCCTAAATTGGCTTGCTCTTCCACACTGTTCAGTGTACTACAATTGCTGAGGTTGTTTTCTTTTTGACTTATGATGGTTGATATTGAAATTATATGACAGGAAAATATAAACATTGAATAAACAAGACAAATGTGCAAATACAGTTTCCATGCATGCTTTGGAGAAGAAAAAATATTATCCTCCTATACTAGGATTTTAGATCCGGTTATTCCAAAGACAGGGCGTCCCCAGTGTCTCTGTGGTAAAGAATCAGCATGTAATGCAGGATACTCAGGAGACTCAGGTTTGATCCCTAGGTTGGATGATCACCTGGAGGAGGGCATGGCAACCTGCTCCAGCGTTCTTGCCTGGAGAGCCTGGTGGGCTACAGTCTATAGGGTTGCACAGAGTCAGACACGACTTAAGTGACTTATCACACAGCACACATTTCACATAGAGGAAGATTTAAATTTTCCTTCACAGGTAGACATCAAAACAAATAAATTTAGATTGGAGATAACGAATGAACCACAGATATGGTACAACACCTTGTTGTATCCTGTTATATCTCAGTGGCTCCCCAAGCTGGCTAACTTTTAGATATACCTGAGGAATCTTATTATAAATAATAGATGCTTAAGCCAGAACTGGTAAAATAATATATTGAGGGGGCTTGAAGGAGGGTGAATTTTTGTAGATTTTGTTTTTAATTTTTTTGAAGTCTTTACTGAATTTGTTGCAACATTGCTTCTGTTTTATGTTTTCAGTTTTCTGTCCATGAGGCAGGTGGCAGCTTAGCTCCCTGACCAGAGATCAAACACAAATCCCCTACAATGGAAGGCAAAGTCTTAACCACTGGAGCCAGGGAAATCCCTAGATTTTGATTATTTTAGAGCAGTTTTAGTTTCATATTGAAATCAAGTGAAGGACCTTCATGGTGGCTCAGTGGTAAAGAATCCGCCCACCAGTGCAGGAGATGCGGGTTCCATACGTGGTCCGGGAAGATCCCCCAGGCTGTGGAGCAACTAAGCCCATGCATCACAACTGCTGAGCCTGTGCTCTAGAGCCCAGGAACCACAACTACTGAAGCCCACGCAATTTAGAGACTGTGCTGCTCAACAAGAGAAGTCACCACACTGAGAAGCCCATGCACCACAGCTAGAGAGTAGCCCCTGCTTGCTCCAACCAGAGAAAAGCCCACACAGCAACCAAGATCCAGCACAGCTAAAAATGTTTCAACAATTATTTACAAAAATTGAGTGGAATTACACAATGCCATAGACATCCCACTCCAACACATGCACAGCCTCCCCACCATCAACATCCCTCACCAAAGTGATATATTTGTTGCAATCAATAAACAAACACTGACACACCATTATCATTCAATGTTCATAGTTTACATTAGGATTCATTCTTGGCGTGGTTCATGGTACATATTTTGACCAATGTATAATGACATGTATTCATCATCGTAGTATCTAATTGCCCTAAAAGTTCTCTCTGCTCCATTTATTCATCCTTCCCTCTCCCTAAGTTCTGGTCTCCATGGTTTTACCTTTTGCCAAAATGTCATATAGTTGGAATTATATAATATGTAGCCTTTTCAGATTGATTATTTTCACTTTATAGTATCCATTAAGGTTCCTCAATGTCTTTTGTGACTTGATAGCTTTTCTTAGCAACCACTGTATGGATGAACCAGGGATCTGTAATTTTTAACAAGATGCCCATCCATCAGTATGTATCTAGCCCTGTATTACAATCCTATGGAAAGGCCTTTGGGGAATATATTACAGACAAGAGGTATTTTCTTTAAAATTTGAATGTCAGTTAAAATTGTATATAGTGGATACAGCATTCCCACTGAATTAGTAATTCAATTAATATGCTACATTATTACTTCTTATTTTAACTTGCTCCTATCATTTTTGTTTTGCTTATTCTTATCAACTTCTGTATCATGGTTTGTGATTTCATAGCATGGTTATAATAAAGTAGCTGCTGCTGCTGCTGCTAAGTCACTTCAGTCGTGTCCGACTCTGTGTGACCCCATAGACGGCAGCCCACCAGGCTCCCCCGTCCCTGGGATTCTCCAGGCAAGAACACTGGAGTGGGTTGCCATTTCCTTCTCCAATGCATGAAAGTGAAAAGTGAAAGTGAAGTTGCTCAGTCGTGTCTGACTCTTAGCGACCCCATGGACTGCAGCCTACCAGGCTCCTCCATCCATGGGATTTTCCAGGCAAGAGTACTGGAGTGGGGTGCCATTGCCTTCTCCGTAATAAAGTAGAATTGCTATTTAAAGTTCTTTGTAAATTGAATTGTCAATGTTTATGTCTTTTACTAAGTCTCCTGGAAAGCAGGAACATCTATAATAAGCATTTAATGCAACTACATCTTTGCAAATTATTTCGTTACTAACCAATAGCTCACTTAGAGTAAGAAGCTAATCTTGTTCACATTTATAGTCTCAATATCCATTCTAAAGTCTGTTTTATTAGAGATACTAGTATTAGAGATACTAGGTGCATGTTACTACTGGAAAATGAATAAGAATGTAATTTGGGAAGGCCATGTCCTTAGTTTTATTTGTTCTATGACTGCAAAACTCTGAGCTGGTGATATCTCAGATGGCATAGTGTGCCACTATCTTATCATCATCTGTGAAGAAGAGAGAGAGTGACGTTCGTAGAGTGGGACTGATCAGACTAGCAAATCCAGGGCATTGATTGGCAATGAGTTAGAATAATTGCGGAAGGGTATTTAATTGAGACTGGGGAAATAAATCTTCAAGACAGCATTTCGAAGCATTTCTATGTCTATACAAAGTAGCAGCTCAGTGCTAATTTACCAAACAGATACTACAGACATATACAGAAATAGACAATGAGGTTTGAAACCACACTGAACTATACCTAGGAATGTGTTGAATAGGAAATATGAAGGAAGAGTGAGAGAGAGGAATTCTGGGCAATGGCAAATTTCTCTACTTGTTTTTCTTTTTTCTCTTTTTTTTCCCCCATTTATTTTTATTAGTTGGAGGCTAATTACTTTACAATATTGTAGTGGTTTTTGTCATACATTGACATGAATCAGCCATGGATTTACATGTGTTCCCCATCCCAATCCCCCCTCCCACCTCCCTCCCCATCCGATCCCTCTGGGTCTTCCCAGTGCACCAGGCCTGAGCACTTGTCTCATGCATCCAACCTGGGCTGGTGATCTGTTTCACCCTAGATAATATACATGTTTCGATGCTGTTCTCTCAAAACATCCCACCCTCGCCTTCTCCACAGAGTCCAAAAGTCGTGTTCTGTACATCTGTGTCTCTTTTTCTGTTTTGCATATATGGTTATCGTTACCATCTTTCTAAATTCCATATATACGTGTTAGTATACTGTATTGGTCTTTATCTTTCTGGCTTACTTCACTCTGTATAATGGGCTCAGTTTCTCTACTTGGTTTTAAGTAGTTCTTGAAATAACAGGCAGAACATCCCTAGGAAAGTACTGTCTGAAATACAAATGAAAACATTTGCTATACATTTTATTTTTTCTATGTTTATGAGTATACATGCATAAATAATGAAGGATAAAAATAAAATTCATGCAGTCATTACCTATGCGGAAGGTGGAATGATTGAACTTGAGGGACTATATCAAGGAGGACATTGGCTTTTTCTATAAAATCTTTTATTAGTGGGAATATATTTATTAATATTTCTTGTATAACTAAATTTTAATTCAAAAGCCATTTGCAAAGTTTTTTTCTGACTACTTGACAGAAAACAGGAGGAAAAGGGACAGTGTTAGAGGCCTATAAACTTAAAAGGAAGCCAAGATTTAGTGTAGAAAGTTAAGTGTTGTAGATGGAGATGAAAGAGATATTTTGATGTTAGAACAGTCAAGAAATACAGATTCATTGCATGCAGAAGCAAAAGGAAAGTGAGCATTTGAAGATGGTTTATAAGTTTCTGTCTCTGACATTGGAAAAACTTTCCAAACTTACCTCATAGCAGCAGTTCTGGAAAACACATTCAATTTTTAAAAAAAATGGCTTAAATTATTCTTAAGTCAAATTGAGCTTTATGGAAACTGGGATCAGTTCCTGAGAGTGCAATCTCAAGTTCCAAAGTAACCCTTTCTCTATATGATTTAGAAATTTAGAACTGATCAATTACTAAATAACACAGGCAGAAAAACTGGGATAAATTATAAGAGCAATTTCTTATGTTATACATGCCAAACATTGAATTGAATAACTTATCACTGGAATTGTTCAGAAGGACAATTTGATAGTCTATTATGTTCAGTTCAACTCAACAATTATCACTATGTCTGCTCTGTGGGAGATATTTTGCTATGTGGTGTAGAAGTTTCAAAGAAAATGAAGACTTTTTTTTTTAATTTAGGGAATTTATAGTCTTGTGGAAAGTATAATAATTATATGCAAATATATAGTCAAAACACTTAAAGGCAAAATGTATACAGATAAAGCACTCCAAAGGCAAATTATGAGAAGAGATCAGATGTCACCGAAATAATCATGAAAAACTTAAAGAGGAAGATATTTAAAGAGGAGTCTTGAGATATCAATAGTTTCAAGTTGGAGTTGGAGTTGTTAGGATTGAAGTGGAGTAAACAGTAAAACACGCCATTAGGAAAGTTGCATGTCCATGACAGAGCATTTAGCAGACTGATTTTCTTAGAATTGCAGAATATGTGAAGAGAGAAAAAGACAGATTAAACTTTATAGGAAAGTTGAACCAGAATTGTGGAGGAGTTCATCACAGACAGGAATTTCTTCTTCATTTAGTTGGTGCAAGAGGAATAACCATGAAAGAGATGCTTGTAGGTTTGTTTTTATATTTTAATACAAATTGATTCAGCTATTTGGAAAATTATTTCAAAGTGAATGATGGGTGTTTGGGGGCAGAAATAGCAGTAGAGAAAGGAATTTGGTTAGTCACCTGTAAAATTAGGCTAACTGAGAGATAGTGAGATTATGAATTCATATTTTAGTGGTGTAATAGATAAGATTGCCTTAGATGGGATTGACTAAATCATGGAGATAACTGAAATGGATAATATCTAGCTCCAATGGACTGTAAAATTGCATGTTTATAACTCCAATTTTTATAAATCTTCATTGACTTTGAAATAGATATTTATGATCGCAGAATTGTTAAAGACGAGTTCCCTTGAAATATAAAAGTTTGAGCATAGCTTTTTGAATTGGCTTTGTTTTTACACTGTATATGATGGGATTCATCACAGGAGGGATGAGCAAGTATACATTAGCAATGAGTGTGGGCACATAGGATGGAGCGTGTTTTGCAAATCTGTGAACAAAAGACAGGCTGATCAAAGGGATGTAGAATATGGCCACAGCAGTGACATGAGAAATGCAGGTGCTGAAGGCCTTTTTCCTCTCCTCTGGGGATGCAATGTTGAGAACCGAGCGAATGATCAATACATAGGAAAGCAGGATAAAGACAGAGTCCACCCCAGCAGTAGAGATAATTACAGTTAGTCCAAATACACTATTGATCTTTGTATCTGAACATGAGAGCTTCATCACATCAGGGTGGAAACAGTAGGAGTGATGGAGCACATGACTATGGCAGAATGATAGACGTTTAAGAAGCAGGACCTGTGGTGTCAGAATGACTGTCCCCCTGGTAATGACTGCTAAACCAATCTGTGCAATCCTCCTGTGCGTTAGAATGGTAGCATATCTCAAGGGGTTAGAAATGGACACAAAACGATCAAAGGCCATAGCCAGGAGCACCGAAGATTCCATGATAGTAAAGAGGTGAATGAAGAACATCTGTGATAAGCAAGCATTGAAGCTGATTTCCCGGGCATTGACCCAGAAGATTCCCAATACTGTCACCAGTGTTGAGACGCATAAGCCGATGTCGGTGGTGGACAACATGGACAGGAAGTAGCACATGGGCTGGTGGAGGCTTGGCTCAGTGAGGACTATGAACAGAATCAAAGTATTTCCAGAAAGGGCAGTCAAATAAAGGCAGCAGAATGGGATGGAGATCCAGGTGTGGGCCCATTCAAATCCAGGGATGCCAGTCAAGAGGAAAGTTGGCAAAGTGGAGTTATGGAAACTTGGCATTAATGTATGCAGGAGTGGAATTCTCTTGTTTGATCTTGACTTTCTAAATTTAAAATTTACTTTTAGTTCAAGTTTACTATAAACTTAGTAAAGTTCACAAAACTTCAGAGTACAGCTAAGCCTGGCATCTATATACACCCATGTAACCACTCCCATGATCAACTGATACATCCTTACCACCAACTCAGAAGGCTTCCTAATGCTTCATCCTTAACAATGTCTTTTCCTGTAGTAACCATTGTTCTGACTTCTAGCACTACAATTACTTGTCTTTGTTCTTGATCTTGATATAATAGAATCATGTAGTATATACTAATTGCATCTTGCTTCTTTCTCAAATATTATGTCTGTGAAGTTCATCACTGAAATAATATATTGAGTTTAATTTAATTTCAATTTACTTAGCTAAATCTATTTGATTTTTATCACTTATTATCTTATACTGTTTTTTTATCTTGTACTCTTACTAATATTTTTAGTATGTATTTTATTCTTCAACTGGATTATAAACTTCTACTTGAGAATAGGAGTTAATCTTAATTCTGCTACATAAGGAGTGAATTTTATCTAATCTTTGCTTCCTAGAATTCATTGCTCATAGTAGATATTCAATGTGTTTCTGGTAATTGATTTATATTTTATTTGCCTTCTTAAAATACTCTATTCAACCATGAGCAGAACTTGGTCTAAGAAAACAATTGACTAATTTTGCCTTGGAATTTTAGAATTATTGAACTCAGATTCTAAGTGAAAAGTCATTTTAACTTAGCAGGGAAACCTCTCTTTGTCAGGTTCCACTTATACCTAAAACTCTACCCTAGATAACATCAGTTTATCCTGCCTTGTTACATTTATTTACTAAAGTGAACTAGAGGCAAGAGGCTTCAGGTCCTGTGAATCTGAAGCTTGATATTGTTTTTAATTTGTAACATTAAAATACTGCTTTGCTTACCATTATAGAGTCTGCCTCTGTTGTGCTAAAAATCAATAGAGAAAAATCTTCTTTTGTATCATGTATTCCCTGGTCCTTAATATAGTCTCTGATCTCTTACAGGATTGTTCAGGTATACAATATTGTGTGAATCTAAGACAATGTTCTATATAATGTTCTAGGTATTTTACAAAGATTATTTCATTTGAACCTATGATAAACTTGAGAGAGATATTTTTATTACAGATAAAACAAAGAGAAATTCAGAAGTTAGTATAATTACTAAAGGTCATAAAATCTGGAAGAGATTACACTGAGAATCAGAAAATAAGACTTTAGAACTTGTACTATTAAAAACTACACTATACTTCCTAATGGAAATAATAATTATAATAATAATGATGATTACTTATATTTCAACAGTAATATAATTCTTTATTAATAAATATGGCAACCATGTTAGAGATATCTATGTTTTCAAATCTCCTATATAATATTTTCATGGTTCAGAGATGAAGCAACTGTATTTCTGGATTGCAGATGTTTTGGAGGACATGTAGATGAATTGTTGAAACTATTTACCAAACAATTCAGCAAACAGGAAATTCTTAAGCATAATATGGGATACATTAACTCAAATTAATCTATAGTGGACATAAATTTATTGTAAAAATAAAGCTATTGTCCAAAATATATTTTGAGCTCATTTAAGGCTTCTGTTTTTCCTTTAAAAGCCATCCAAGATAATTTTCATTAAGTATATCCATTTTTATATAAATTTATCATCAAATTAACTACATAAGTTACTTATGGATGTAGTCAAAGTTTAGTTTGACTATTTCTCCAACATGCTGTTATCTATTTATACATACTTTCAATTCTATAAGCATCTCATGGATAATGTTATTTTATTCATTTATTTTCCAACTTTAAAATATTTATTTAATCTGAAGCTAATCTCCTAAATACTTCCCTGGTAGCTTAGTGGTAAAGAATCTGCCTACCAATGCAAGAGACATGGTTCGATCCCTGGGTCAGGAAGATTTCCTGGAGAAGGAAATGGCAACTCACTCCAGTATTCTTGCCTGGGAAATCCCATGGACAGAGGAACCTGGTGGGGCAGTCCATGGGGTCACAAAAGAGTCGGACACAACTTAGCGACTAAACAACAACAAATCTCTTAAATATTAGATCCATCTCTCTAACTCTTGGATTTCTCCATTAAAGTATCTCAAAGTCAACTCAAGCACCAAATGATGGCATCTGAATTATTTCCCACAACTTGTATATTCTATTTCTTCCCATTTTAATTAACAGCTCTATAGATCTATTGTCAATCTATAGGTCTATGGTAACTTAATATATCAGGTTGCTTAATTCAGAAATCTGAATGTACTCTCACCTCCCATCAGTTGATCATAAATATCTATCTATGTTGCAACTCTTTCTAATTTGTATAACATATAGCTTTCAGAGTTTTCTAAGATTTAAAATAGACTTTTGGATTAAAATATACACACTACTATACATAAAATAGACAACCAACAAGGACCTACTGTATGGCACAGGGAACTATACTCAATATCTTGTAATAACCTATAATGGAAAAGAATCTAAAAAAGAATATGGATGTAAATGTAAATACATATATACATATATATATACACACATATACATATATGTATATAGGCATCACTGAGTCACCTTGCTCTATACCTGGAATTAACACAACATCGTAAAACAACCATATTTCAATAAATTATTTTTAAAAATAAAATAGAATAGATTTCCATTTTAAAGTATTTTTAGCCAGTACTAACTGAAACCAGTCTCTCCCAATTTTCTATTAAGTTTTCAAAAAAAGATAAAGGGGAAGAGAAATAGACCAAAAAAAAACACTAAAGTTAAAGCTGACAGATAGTCTTCATCCAGAATTTTTTGAAGGTGATTAACTGCTCCTAACTGAGGAATATAGACATGAATTGAGTCAAAACATAGGACAGCACTTAATGCCATTATGATAGACTACAGTCAGTTTGACTGTATCCAAAAAAAAAAACCCAAAAAACCCACCGTTTTTTAAAGGATATTTAACTACAAGGTGACTTACGGCGTTTTTCTTCCCCAGACATCTCGTCTCAAGAAAAACAGGCAAAGATGATGGTGTGAGGGGTGTCATTAGTAGAGACATGTTGAATTTTAAAATATTCACTAAAGTACATCTTTGTCGGCAGAAGTGAAAACATAAGAAAATTTGGCAATAGCATAATTCTGGAATTTAGGTCTTAACTGCCTCTCTTTCCAAAGTGGCAAAGAGCTAGAAGTGTTGGTAGCATGGGTGTTAGTGGGACTGTAGGTTCTAGAAACTGGAAAATGGGTCAGAACCTGCACTCTACATGATCATAATTTGTGAGACAGCATCCAAGATCAAGTCACATGAGTAGTTTATTGGGGGTAAAAGGTGTGAAAAGATCTTTCTTTGCACTACAGAAAAAAAATGCTAGTTTAAAATCTTTAAAATATTGCATAAAAATAAAAAGAGAATACCATCTCAGTCATCAGTGTCAAAGATGTTAAAACCCCTGTAGAATGAAGAAGAAAATATCCTAAGGTCATTCAGCTAATAGACCATAAAGCATTATGAAAGAAAAAAAAAATGGAAAAGAAAGCCCAAAATAATGAGATAGTAGTAACATAAAGAATTAAAGCAAATATTAGATGTAATTCAAATCAGAATTGAGGTGCAATAATTTAAAGATTGTATTTTGAGGTTTTGCTATTATGTGTGCTATGAAATACACACATAAAAGAAGCACATCTTTTTTTTTTTTTTGCCATGATTAACTAAACAGATAAGAACAAAACATCTACATGGGGTTTGGGATTTCTGAATAGAAATCAGAGCCATGGAAGTCAACAAAACCATGGAAGTGAGAATAACCAGGAGCTCTGAGGGCCTGGAGATCAGGTACCAAGGTAAGTGGGGAATGCCTTACCTTTCAAGATGTGGAAAATTAGAAGGCATACCAAAAAAAAAAAAAAAAAAAAAAGGATGTTGAAGTAGCAATGCCAGAAGACTAGATAAATTGTTGTCTTCACTTCTGAAAAAAGTCTTCCTTTTATTTAAGCTAAATTACTCATGATGCAACCTTATTTCATCAGTCGTATTTTATTGTAGACACAACCAAGTACTGTTTCTGATCTGAAAGCAGCTGCTTGACTTGGCCTTTAGACAAGAGGAAAGACTTCTCTTACTCTTATTTGGGGTGAGTATATGAAGGCCACCCATTTACCTCTAAGAATGGAGAATTTTATAAGGAAACTTGCTGATACAGTCATTTACTCAGTGGGAATAAATACACCCCAGGGGAGTGTCTGTGCCCTTCTGTTGTGCTTTACCTCTTTGCCTCCAGGTTATCTTTCTGGCACCAGGAAATGTGATGCTAAAACAGACAGAAAAGAACCAAGAAGACTGAACATTGACACAGCAAATCTGTGTTTACCTGCTTTAATTAAATATGAAAATGAATCATTATTTGAGCATGGATATGTCATTTAATGAGGAGTCAGTAATCCTTAATTTTCATTATTTGTGTTTCTCTTGAATTTATCACATAGCTTTTCATGCACAACTAAGTGAAATAGTAGATGCTTTGAAAGCATCTCCAGGTAATAACATAGTAGCAGGGTGATAGTGCATATGCATTAAATGTTGTTAAAATGAGCAAATGCATTCCTATAATTCAGAAGTAAGCAGTAAAACAGAATTACAAAGTCAAGTGACTCCAGGACTGTAGCCCTTTTCATACAAGAAGAAAAATTTGGCAACATGGTTCCCTGATGACTCAGATGGTAAAGAATTTGTCTGTAGCGCAGGAGACATGAGTTAAATTCCTGGGTCAGGAAGATCCCCTGGAGAAGGGAATGGCTACCCACTCCAGTATTCTTGCCTGGGAAATCCCATGGACAGAGGAGCCTGGTAGGCTATGGTCCATGGGGTTGCAAAAGAGTTGGACACGACTTAGTATCTAAACAACAAATCATCTAAGATGCTTCTTTCTACCAAAACCTTCTTCCATCCTTCTCTCCTAAACTCAAGGTCAAGCTTGCAAAGTATGACAATTCTTCTAGCCCCTTGGTCATCCATTCTTGTCTTGTTTTTGTTATAAATGTTACCTAGCTAACCCCTTGTTGGTTGTTTGTCTATTTGTCCCAGGGATGTCCCACTACTGCTTGGACATTAAGCTCTCTTGTCTACCCTTCAGACTTTGGGGGTTCTTATAATTGCAGCCTCCTGTTTTTTTCTGATTAATCACTGCTATCTGGCCTCTGTTATGTCAAGGCCTTACCATGTGCAAGGGTATTAATGAGCCTGGCTCTATGACTGCATCTCCAATGGTCATTCCTGGTCAGCAGAGGAGAGCCACTTCTCAACTTCTTAGTGATGCTGATATCATTTTCACATGTCATTCCTTAATAGCCTTTGAATGACATGTCCTCTAGGCCTTCTTCAAGGACATACTCAAGGGTGGGTCTTATGGCTTTATATAATCTACTCATAGCAGTTTGCTCACTTTTATCGGCTGCTTTATTATGTTGGTTAAAGAATGGTTCATAGAAGAGGTAGAATTTGAATACAATGTAGATTAAAAACCAAAGAGGAATGAATGTGATATTCTAGAGTAGGAAGTAGTAAGATTCAATGTGGAGTTAACCTCTTATATCAGTGGAATGGTGAGAATTCGAATTCAAGCCAACTTAGAATCCTGGCTAATGAAGTAGATAAGCAAGCAACTCATTTCAAGGCTGAGAGATGTCAACTAGATCCATCCTTCTGCAGTAAAAATTTTAATTTTTTCCATAAACTGATCAAATGGGAATTACTGGACAGAACTGGAAAAAGGGAAAGGCAGAGAACACAGCAGATGTACATAAATGAAAGAATCAGGGCATATGTAACGTATAGAAAAACATAGTGAAAACAGTGTTATGCCTTCACATTCACATAGCTGTTTTTGTTTTTCCCCTTGTCGATTTCTTTTATTTCTACCTGTGACCTAGGGAATGAGACACTCTGATCGACAAGATTCTCCTGAGTATCTTTTTAATGGTGCTTCTTGAAGTACTGAATTTTATTAGAATGCTAATTTAGTAAATTTACCTCAAGTCCACTCTGCATCTAAATGAAACACAAGCCAAGCTCCTTTACTGATTTACAGTAAGTAGCATGTGTATGTGGAGAAGGAAATGGCAACCCTCTCCAGTATTCTTGCCTAGAGAATCCCGTGGGCAGAGGAGCCTGGTGGGCTGCAGTCCATAGGGTCACAGAGTCAGACACGACTGAAGCAACTTAGCATGCATGCATGCATTGGAGAAGGAAATGGCAACCCACTCCAGTATTCTTGCCTGGAGAATCCCAGGGACAGAGGAGCCTGGTGGGCTGCTGTCTATGGGGTCACACAGAGTCAGACACGACTGAAGTGACTTAGCAATAGCAGCAGCAGCAGCAGCATCCTAGATAATTTGTAGACCAATACAATTCAAGCTAAATAAAATTATCCAAGTTTCTGCTTGCATCTCATAAAATCCCTAAATATATTTCTCCCTTCCCATCATCTTTTGTGTGTGTGTGTGTGTGTGTTTGTGTGTGTGTGCATGCATTCAGGTCCAGCCAGAAGTATCCAAAGAGATATAGAATCTTTTCTTTAGTAGGTTTAGCTAGGATTATATTTTATAATGCTTTAGGCCTTTGGGCATCTCAAAGTAAAAGTTCTTCAACTTTAACATTTTTCTGTGTTCTGTATTTCTGAAGCTCTATGCAGGAAACAGTCATGTAAAATTGTCAGAACAATAGTCCCCTATGTATACAATTCAGGAAGAACAATTTCTAAACCAAATCTATAAATCAATTCCTCTTAAAATAGTATTGTTCAAGCAAAAGATGTTCTTTAAGCAACTACTGAAAATCTTGTAACCTAAATTCACTCCAAGTGAATCTTATGGAGAGAAAAAAACAGAAGGAAAGAGGAGGAAATATTTTGTGTTTTCATATTCTTTGATGCTGTGCCTAGATAGGACCTATGAATTTAAACTTCAGGAGAGGATTCTTTCACAAAGAGCAAAATGGTGACACAGTACCTCTTACATTATTCCACAGAATTGCTTCTAGAATACTTTTCTCCATATACCTTTGGAAACATTTTCAGCTTAGAAGGCAGCACAAATAAGGGGTATAACTTTGTATTAGCAACTATTGCAACACTTCATATATTATTTTATAACTTTTTTGTCTCTATAATTACTTCACACATTAGATTTTAAGGGCATTGTCTTCTAATTTCTATTGCTTTTCACAAAGCCAAGTGTAAGACAGACCCCAGTCACTGGTGTGCTGGCAAACTGAAATCCTAGGAAAAAAGAAACAAAATTTACTTGCAATATTTACCAATTCCATAGTATCAATGGTGATTCTATCTGTCAGTGTGGCATCATTAATGCAGAGTTGAGAAGAGATGCACACCATGGCTTCGGGCAAACTGGTGTGAGTTGGCTGGAGCTCACAGCTGCCCCCAGTGTTTTTGGGATTCATGGCTCATTCCAAAGGCACTAATATTGATGGATCTCCCATCAGGTTTCCATCTCCACTTTTCTCTGTATTTTTCAACCATTTTGTGCAACTGAGCTTTAAGTTTCTGTCTATCTCTTAAATTGATATTGTTATCATGCATCTCTTTTCAGGAACCAAACTTTTTAAGTATAGCTGTGTATCACCATTTATAGCCTAAAAATTATGAATTGTTTACTTTGGTTCTTTGACTAAGAGGGCCATGTAGGCCCTGCATGGCATTTTGTGAATCCTCTGACATTCTATGGAAAATAATATGAGTGTTTTTAATATGTGATTGTTTTCTGGAAAAGGGTTGATGGATTTCTTTAGGTTTCAAAAGGACCTTTGTACACAAGAAAGTTAACAAATTCTACCTCAAAGGTCCTTGCATGCCATTTTATGATCTCTTCCAGTTCTCTAAATTGCTGTAGTGAATTAGCTAATGTCCCTAATCCTTGAAGATTTTCTATTGGTTGTTCAGTACTAGATAATGACCTATGGATTGCATGCCATGGCGTTATCTATTTCTACTTTTTGTACTATTAATTCTGAATAAAGACTAAAAGCTAAAATATACTGCTAGAAATACATTACGATATTTTAAATGCATGATACACAGATGTGAAGACCCAGTTCCTACTTCTGATCTTGTGACATTTTTGTAGTTGCTTTTGGAAGAGTACACAATATGTTTGTGAAGAACACAGTATCTAAGATACAAAAAGCATGAATTCAAGTCTCAGTCCTGCTCTGTTAGATGTCTTGCCTTTGATGGCTTAAATATCTTTGTCTCAGTTTCTTCACCTCTAAAATATAATTAATCATTTCAATGAGCAGTTTTGAAGAATAAATGGTATATGTTAAATGCAGTTAAAAGAATGCCTAGTATAAAATAGACGACAAATGTTAGTTACTATAAGCATTACTTAAATTATTTCATTATTACTATTTTTCTGCTTCTATTAGTGGACTGTAAATCCCTTAAGGTATATTATATATGTATTTTATGACTGAAAACTCAAAAATGTTTACTAAATATTTGTTGAACAAATGGAAAGATGAGAAAAAAAAATGTCCGAAAGACAGTAACCTATCAGAATTGCTTTTCTACAGTGAAAGCCACTTCTATCATGATTTTTTCAAACTTAATTATCTCTGTCTATTTCATAAGAAGACTGAGTATAGCCTTACGAATCTGCTTTGTTTTTACACTGTAGATGATGGGGTTGAGCACAGGAGGAAAAAGCAGGTACATATCGGCCATCATTGAATGGACTACTTTGGGAGCTGATCGCCCATAGCGATGCACAAATGACAGGCTAATCATGGGGATGTAGAAAATAGAAACTGCTCCAATGTGGGAGACACAGGTGCTAAAAACTTTGCGTCGTTCTTGAGGGGAGGAAATACTGAGAACAGAGTGAATGATCAAGATATAAGACAGGACAATGCATGGCGTATCTACTCCTGTGGTCAGGATGAGATCAATTAATCCACAGATGCTATTGGCCCGAGTATCTGAACATGCTAATTTAATCACATCTGGATGATAGCAGTAGGAGTGGGAAAGTGCATTCCCTCCACAAAAATTGAGGGGCTTAAGAAGCAAAAGTAGTGGTACAATTAATACTACAGTGCGTATAACCATCAAGAGACCCATCTGAATGATTCTATAATTAGTGAGAATGGTAGTGTACCTTAGAGGATCACAGATGGCCACATAGCAGTCAAAGGCCATAGCCAGCAGCACCCCAGATTCTGTGAAGGTAAACCCATGAAGAAAAAACATCTGGATAATGCACATATGTAGACTGATTTCACATGCATCAAACCAGAGGATACCTAATGTGGTTGACATTGTGGAAACAGTCAAACCCAAGTCAGCAGCTGCCAGCATGGAGAGGAAATAGCACATGGGCTCGTGGAGACTCTGCTGGGTGATGATGACAAACAGGATCATGCTGTTCCCACAGAGGGCAGTGGCATAAAGACAGCAGAAGGGAATGGAGACCCAAGCATGGGCAAACTCTAGGCCAGGAATTCCAGTCAACAAGAAAGTTAGAAATTTAGATGTTGAATTACCTAAGATTTCCATGTTTTCCTGGACTGGTAGCATGTATCTTCACAATGCGCACATCCTACAGAAATAATACATTATATTGTTACATGAAGATATCTAGATAAATTTTCTCTTGGCTAGGAGAGTTATCTAAGGTCATGGGTAAGTGATTGTTTATATTATATATATATATATATATATATATATATATATAAACAGTATGATTTATAGCTTTCACTATATATATATATAACATATTTATTCTTAAATTTAAGAAAACACATCCAAATAATTCCATACATTTTGATAATAACAATTTGCTATATTGATAGAATTTTTAGCCCCATCATATTATAAGATTAAATGGATAGAGAGTTAAGAAAAATCAATACATTGAATACATTAAATTTTGAATATCTTATGTAAGAAATGACAAAGAGAAATTCAGCTAAAGATGTTGAGTCTGCTGTGCCCATGTAGGCATGACTCTTCAGGCAAACATTTCCAGGTTTTTGCTAGTAATACATGTTTGGAAGCTACCACTATATAAGTGCCATGTTAATCCAGTAGTGTGGGCGAATACTTTCAGGGAGTAGATTTCTATAAGAGAAAACCAATAAAGATGGAATTTGATAGAAGTTATTGGAAAGGACTATATAGATTAAAGCAAGATGAGGCTGGATAGCCTTCCTAGAACCACTAAAACCAAGAGAGCCTAGTGTCATGTCCGGGTGTTACATGAACAATAGTACTGAACTGCTTGAGTGGGTCTTCTAAGGATCAAAGATGTCAAATGCTACTGAGAACACATGAATGATCCTAAAAAACAAACAAACAAAAAACTAGCTGAAATCCAGCAATGAAATCTGAGAATTTGCCACAGTGGCTTGGGGGATATATGGAAAAGTCCTGGAAGCATGGCATATATTACTTCTGGAAACTTGTCAATGAAAGCAAGGAGAAAAATAAGCCATGACTAAGGGTGACCATAAGGTGGCTGGAGGATATCTGTAATATAGGAAAAACAGCTGAGCATATTTATAAACTAAGGTTAAAAATATGTTATGTGGTGAGGGATTAAAACTATAGAAAGACAGGAGTTAATTGACATAGAAAATTCCCTAAGGAAATAGTGTGTGTGTGCTCACGATCAGTCGTGTCTGACTATTTGCGATTCTGTAGACTGTAGCCCGCTGGACTTCTCTGTCCATAGAATTTTCCAGGTAAGAATACTGGAGTGGGTTGCCACTTCCTACTCCAGGGGATCTTCCTGACCCAGGGATTGAACCCACAACTCCTGCATCTCCTGAATTGGCAGGTAGATTCTTTAGAACTGCGGAGATTGAATATAAAGCATGACAGTATTTGTTTGGATAAAAAGTTCCTTCGGGTCTTCTGTACGCTGTTATGGAAAACACAGAATTAATTTTTTGGCCAACAAAATAATTAACCCTCACAAAGATGAGGATCAACACATCCACTGACACTAGAGGGTAAGTACAAGTGGGTAAGTTGGTGTAAGGCTGTGTGGGACAATTATCACCCAGTGCTACTATTTTTTGTTTTGTTTCACAATTTTTAAAATTGTGGTCAAATACAACTAACATTTCACTGCAGATGGTGATTGCAGCCATGAAATTAAAAGACACTTACTTCTTGGAAGGAAAGTTATGACCAACCTAGACAGCATATTAAAAAGCAGAGACATTACTTTGTCAACAAAGGTCCATCTAATCAAGGCTATGGTTTTTCCAGTAGTCATGTATGGATGTGAGAGTTGGACTATAAAGAAAGCTGAGCACAGAAGAATTGATGCTTTTGAACTGTGGTGTTGGAGAAGACTCTTGAGAGTCCCTTGGACAGCAAGAAGATCCAACCAGTCCATCCTAAAGGAGATCAGTCCTGGGTGTTCATTGGAAGGACTGGTGTTGAAGCTGAAACTCCAATTTGGCCACCTGATGTGAAGAGTTGACTCATTTGAAAAGACCCTGATGCTGGGAAAGATTGAGGGCAGGAGGAGAAGGGGACGACAGAGGATGAGATGGTTGGATGGCATCACCGACTCAATGGACATGAGTTTGGGTAAACTCTGGGAGTTGGTGATGGACAGGGAGGCCTGGCGTGCTGTGGTTCATGGGTCACAAACAGTCAGACACGACTGAAGGACAGAACTGAACTGAACTTAACAACTAACATAAAATTTACCATCCTAACCATTTTATAGTGTGCATTTCAGTGGATTTAAATGCATTCATAATGTCGTGCAACCGTCACTATTATCCATCTCCATAACTGTTTCATCTTGTAAAACTGAAGCTCTGTATCCATTAAACAATAGCTTCTCAGTCTCCCCTTTTTCCATTCCCTGGCAACCACCATTTTATTTTCTGTCTCTGATTTTGACTGTTTTAAGTGTCTCATATAAGGGAATCATACAATATTTTTTCTTTTGTGACTGGCTTATCTCACTAGAAATAATGTCCTCAAGAGTTATCCATGTTTCAGCATATGTTAGAATTTTGTTTCTTATTAACCAGAGCTTATTTTTTTTCTTACCTGACTCATCAGGAGGAAATTTACTGTTCTTCAGGGAGTATTAGGTAATAGATGTTGGTTTGAGTATACAATAGATTTTTTCAATAGACACTCAAGAAATAGAAAGGGCAACTTAAAAATGTTATCAATTTTTGTTCAATTGCAATTTAAAAAATAAGTTTAAAGTAATAAATTTCCAGTGCCAAAATAAATTCTAGGAAAACTTAAAATCAAAGAATAGCAATATTAGTTACTATAACTTCAATATTTCTCAATCAAGCTTTTTAAAACAGGTAAAACTTACTTCATAAAAATGAATTCCCTGCAATAAGCATATGTACGCTAGTTTTCTATAGTTCCCTTTGAATTGCCAGTTCTTAAGATAGCAATTCAATCTGAGAAAATCATCATCATAATATTTGACTATAAAGTAGAAAGGCTCAATTGTCTGTATTATATGGATCTCTGAGGACAGGGTAAAACCTACTGTTATCTGACTTTTTTGTAGGCTCATTTGAACAATTATGAATAGAACACAAAGCATAAAATCAATACAACAAACACCTTTCCCTAGCTTCTTACCAGCTTTATGTGGAAAAACAAGCCTTCTCTGTCTTTATCAGCAGAGAGTGAACAAGTTACAACCCTGGAGCCATTGATTTTATAATAAAGTGGAACTGAACTGTGGAGCCATTGGTAAAATATGAATATCCCTGGGGCTGCATATATAGAAAAGCAGAAATCCCCCTATCCCCATCTATTAATATAATATAGTGGTGTGTAATCTCAGAAGGGTTTTAGCTACTAACTTGAGTGACCAGTGGTCCACAGAGACAATATTGCAAAGCAAAATAAAACAAATCATCCATATAAATGGAAAGCTTAGGCATTGTTCTGGGCATTGGGGAATAGAGAGATGCATGTCATTATGTCTAGGTTATCAGTATGCTAGAAAGATAAGAAAGCAAATCAATGTTCGCTGGAACAATTATGAAGACAATGAAGAAAGAAGAAAATATGTACTTCAGTCTCCAAGCCCCTGTCTTTTCACTACCATATTGATCCATAGGGATGATGATATATCTGTTCCCAAATCCATCTCTCTTCAGCTACTCATTTCCTTTTTCCCAATAAATGGGTCACTTTCTGGTATGTTCAGTTCAGTTCAGTTCAGTCATTCAGTCATGTCCAACTCTTTGCGACCCCATGGACTGCAGCATGCCAGGCCTCCCTGTCCATCACCAACTCCCGGAGTTTACTCAAACTCATGTCCATTGAGTCGGTGATGCCATCCAACTGTCTCATCCTCTGTCATCCCCTTCTCCTCCTGCCTTCAATCTTTCCCAACATCAGGGTCTTTTCAAATGAGTCAGTTCTTTGCATCAGGTGGCCAAAGTATTGGAGTTTCAGCTTCAACATTAGTCCTTCCAATGAATATTCAGGACTGATTTCCTTTAGGATGGACTGGTTGAATCTCCTTGCAGTCCAAGGGACTCTCAAGAGTCTTCTCCAATGCCACAGTTCAAAAGCATCAATTCTTTGGTGCTCAGCATTCTTTATAGTCCAACTCTCACATCCATACATGACTACTGGAAAAACAGCCTTGACTAGACGGACCTTTGTTGGCAAAGCAACATCTCTGCTTTTTAATATGCTGTCTAGGTTGGTCATAACTTTCCTTCCAAGTAGTAAGCATCTTTTAATTTCATGGCTGCAGTCACAATCTGCAGTGATTTTGTGCCCCCCAAAATAAAGTCTGCCACTGTTTCCCCATCTATTTGCCATGAAGTGATGGGGCCAGATGCCATGATCTTAGTTTTCTGAATGTTGAGTTTTAAGCCAACTTTTTCACTCTCCTCTTTCACTTTCATCAAGAGGTTCTTTAGTTCTTCTTTGCTTTCTGTCATAAGGGTATTGTCATCTGCATATCTGAGGTTATTGATATTTCTCCCAGCAATCTTGATTCCAGTTTGTGCTTCATCCAGCCCAGCGTTTCTCATGATGTACTCTGCATATAAGTTAAATAAGCAGGGATGACAATATACAGCCTTGACATACTCCTTTTCCTATTTGGAACCAGTCTGTTGTTCCATGTCCAGTTCTAACTGTTGCTTCCTGACCTGCATACAGACTTCTCAAGAGGCAGGTCAGGTGGTTTGGTATTCCCATCTCTTTAAGAATTTTCCAGAGTTTGTGGTGATCCACACAAAGGCTTTGGCATAGTCAATAAAGCAGAAGTAGATTTTTTGTGGGACTCTATTGCTTTTTTGATGATCCAATAGATATTGGCAGTTTGATCTCTGGTTCCTCTGTCTTTTCTAAATACAGCTTGAACATCTGGAAGTTCACGGTTCATGTACTGTTGAAGACTGACTTGGAGAATTTTGTATGTTATGTTAATTGGGTCCAATTTTTCTAGTGACTGAGGTCACTTTGGGCAAATGATTAGTTTTCACGTGCATGTGTTCTTGCTCTCTTCCTTGCCATTTTCCTGTGGTACTCAGTGTAAGAATCTAGACTCTGGGGAGAATTTGGTCATTCTTGCCATTGTGGCCAGTTGAGCAATGGATACAGACTACTGTATGGACCTAGAAATTCTAGACCCATAGGAAAGGTGAAAATTCACACACAGATATGTATCTCCTTTTTAGAGAAGTGTCACATCAACAGAGGGCATCTTGTTTGCCTAGATGTCAATAAATCCAATAATGTGTTCCCATTTAGCTATTTTCCTTTAATGTATATTTGGCTATTATTCCTTGTGTATGGCACTTAATGGCAGAAAGTGCAAGGGGAATTTAATTCAAGCTCTCTAATTCTTCCTGGAACCACCACCCCACCCCGTACCCCCAGTGTCTGGACTGATACTTCAACAACAAAAATGAGCCAAATTATTGTTTGAAATCTAATGTCAGTGTTAAAGATTAAAAGTCCACCACTACTGAATTCAAATAGTTTAGAATCTAACTAGAGTCTCCATCTATATCCTTCTGGTAAGACAGATTACAAACTAGTAAAACAGTCCCTGATTATCCCTGCTTTCTTGAGCCCTTGTGTGATTATCTGATTTTGACTGTGGGTAGGATTTATACTTCTTTTAGCCAGTAGAATGTGGCAAAGATAGTGGGGCATTACTTCTGTGCTTATGTCACATAGGATCTAGCTTTAATAAAAGAAGGTGCCATGTTGTTCAGGCCCACACTGCAAAGAACTGAGGGCTGTCTCCAGCCAACAACCAGCTAGAAACTCAGTGTTGCCTTCTCTAGCCAACAGCTAGCAAGAAACATAGTTCCTCAATCCAACAGACCTTGAGGAACTGACTGAAGTCTGCCATCAGCCACACAATCTTGAAAGCATATTCTCCTCCTGTGGATCCTCAAAAGAGACCCTGGCCCTGACAACCTCTTGATCACAGCCTTGCAGAGGACTCAGCTCAGCTGTGCCCAGACTCTGGACTTACAGAAACTGTGAGATAAACACTTTTAAGCTGCATTTGTGGTGAATAGTTATGTAGCGATAAATAACTTCTACTTAAAAGCTGAAAAAAAAATCTGCTTTGGTTGTTCTTTGTTTTACTATCTTTGATTGCCAGTGAATGTAAAAACACTAAAATACAGAGTGACATTTACTTCTGCCCTGGGTGATACGTCACAAGTCTTTATCGAGGCTTTGATGCTATTGAAAGCAATGATTGTGCATTTTATCCTTTGTGAATCATCTAAAACAAGCTGAACACAACTGCATACATCATAGGAAGAAAGTAATGATTCATTGAATCATAAATAATGTTTTAATAGAAAGATAATATTCATTCAGCAAATTATGCATTTCATGAGCATAATGCTTGCTTGCTGATTTATCACATTCTACTGACACCCAGCCAATAATATGGAATAGAGGCTACCAAGTTTTTTCTTTTCTGTAAAGACTGTAAAGTAAATTTATTAGGCTTTTACTGGTCATACAGTTTTCTGTAGCAACTACTTAATTTTGATGTTGTATGATCCAGCCATTGAATATACTGAATGGGCATGGCTATTTTCAAATTAAACTTTATTTGTAAATCAAATGGCAGGCAGATTAGACACACAGGTCATAGTTTGCCAATCCTGATATATAGCCTTACCAGATAACCTCTAGTATTCCAGCTCCAGCCCATGCCATTAACTATCCCCTTACACCAAAAGTAATTACTATCCTGACTTTCAACATCCTAGATTAGTTTTACTCATAATTTTCATATATAATGTAATGAAATATAAATATATACATTGAATAACACAGTATGTATGCTTTTATTTTGGAGAAGGAAATGGCAACCCACTCCAGTATTCTTGCCTAGAGAATCCTGTGGACAGAGGAGCCTGGTGGGCTGCCATCTATGGGGTCGCACAGAGTTGGACACGACTGAAGCGACTTAGCAGCAGCAGCAGCCATACCCCAAATTATCAGTTTTTATTTCACTGCACTCTTTCATTGTGTTCAGGTTTTGGTTATAAAAAATGATGCTGCTATGAAGATTATTATGTCTTTCAAGCATGCATATATACATTTTTGTTGGTTATATTCTACAAGTAAAATTTCTAGGTCAACTTTGAGATGCTACCAGTTTTTTTTAATTAATTTATTTTAATTGGAGGCTAATTATAATATTGTGGTGGTTTTTGCCATATATTGACATGAATCAGCCATGGGTGTACATGTGTCCCCCCATTCCAAACCCCCTCCCACCTCCATCCCCATCCCATATCTGGGTCGTCCCAGTGCACTGGCTTTGAGTGCCCTGTTTCATGCATCAAACTTGGACTGGTGATCTATTTCACATATGGTAATATACATGTTTCAATGCTATTCTCTCAAATCATCCCACCCTTGCCTTCTCCCACAGAGTCCAAAAGTCTGTTCTTTATATCTGTGTCTCTTTAGCCATCTTGCACATAGGGTTGTCATCACCATCTTTCTAAATTCCATATATATGTGTGTGTGTGTGTTAATATACTGTATTGGTGTGTTTCTTTCTGACTTACTTCACTCTGTATAATAGGCTTCAGTTTCATCCACCTCATTAGAACTGACTCAAATGTGTTCTTTTTAATAGCTGAGTAATATTCCATTGTGTATATGTACCACAACTTTCTTATCCATTCATCTGCCAATGGACATCTAGGTTGCTTCCATGTCCTAGCTATTGTAAATAGTGCTGCAATGAACATTGGGGTACATGTGTCTCTTTCAATTCTGGTTTCCTCAGTGTGTATGCCCAGCAGTGGGATTGCTGGGTCATATGGCAGTTCTATTTCTAGTTTTTTAAGGAATTTCCACACTGTTCTCCATAGTGGCTGTACTAGTTTGCATTCCTACCAATAGTGTAAGAGGGTTCCCTTTTCATCACACCCTCTCCAGCATTTATTGTTTGGCTGTGTCAGATATCTTTTCATGTGTTTAAGCACTTTGCTACAGATTTGCCTGTTAGCAGGACACAGGGATAGAGACACAGACGTAGAGAATGGACATGTGGACACAGCGAGGGAAAGAGAGAGTGAGAGGAATTGGGAGGATGGATCGACACATACACACTACTGTGTGTAGAATAGATAGCTAGCGTGAAGCTGCTGCATAGCACAAGGAGCTCAGCCTGGTGCGCTCTGATGACCCAGATGGGTGGAGTGGGGGAGGGGTGGGGGAGGGAGGTCCACGAGGGAAGGGTATATGTATACATACAGCTGATTCACTTTGTTGTATAGCAGAAACTAACACAACATTGTAAAGCAATTATACTCCGATAAAATAAAATGTAAACCCTCCCCCAAAGCACTTCTCATCTAGTTTCTTATGAAATGTTCATTCCAAACTTTTCTCTATTTTTCTATTGGCTTGTTTGATTTTTCTTATCAACTTTATAGAGTTCTTTATATATCCTCTTCTTAATAGTCACTTTCTTGAAAGTATGTTTCGATGGATAGAATTTTCATTTTAATTTAGAGCAAACTTTTTTCTTTATATTTAGTACCTTATACGTTAAAGAAATAGTGGTTTAGATTCCAACAACTTAAATATACTTCCCAGTGTTATCTAAAGGAACTTTATTTTTTTACATCTATAATCCATTTGGAAGAGATTTTTGTTTAAGGTATGAGGTGGAGGTCATGCTTATTTTCTGTATAGGAATATAAAATTAACCTAGCAACTTTCATTGAAGAGAACATCTTTTCTCCACAGCTATATGGTTCCATATAGAGTGTCCATATATGTAGTGTTTAAGTTTTGGACTCTTTTCTGCTTTAATACTCCATTTGTCTAATTCTGGGCAAAAATCACATTGTCATAATTATTGTAGCTTTGTAACAGTTCTGTTATTGAATAGAGTAAGACAACTTTATTTCTAAAAATTTATTGTGAATGTTAGAATAACTAGTTAATATACACACACACACACACACACACACACACACACAGACAGACACACACACACCCAATCTACACAGAAATTCTGAGGTTTCAGTGGGATTACACTGAACCAGCTAGGGGAGAATATTTCACAATACTTTACTGAATCATTCAATCCATGAATATGATTTATACTTACCTTTACTTAGTTTCTTTAGCTTCTTTTTTTTCCCATTTATTTTTATTAGTTGGAGGCTAATTACTTTACAATATTGTAGTGGTTTTTGTCATACATTGACATGAATCAGCCATGGATTTACATGTGTTCCCCATCCTGATCCCCCCTCCCACCTCCCTCTCCACCCGATCCCTCTGGGTCTTCCCAGTGCACCAGGCCCAAGCACTTGTCTCAATGCTTTTTCATAGTTTTCAGAGTAGAAGTGTTTTACACCTTTGTGAAATTTATTCTTAAGTATGTGGTTTTTCATGTATTTTAAATAGTAACCCTTTAAATCTACTCTTCTGGTTGTTGGTGGAAAATATGAAAAATATTCTTTCTGTGGTGACATACCATAAATCTTATTTGTGATTCATTTCAGTCTTCTACTTAATCTATAAGGCTTTCAATAAATAATAATATTTACTTTTCTTCTTTCCTTTCCATTTATTCTCTCTGTGTGTGTTACTTCACTTTGGGTGCCTGGATTGGCTGGGTCCTTCTTTGCAATATTGAATAAAACTGGTTTTATAAAACTCACTAGGAAGTGTTCCTTATTTTCCTGTTCTCTCAAAGAGTTTGTGTATTTGGAGCCTATAGTTTGGAAATTAAAGCAAATTGTTCTGTGTTTTCTTTCTGTCTGTATCCCTTCCTACTGTCCTTCTCTTCCTTCTTTTTTCTCTCTCCCTCCATTCCTTTCTTCATTTTGTCCTTTTATCTTTCTTCCCTCCTACTTTTATGTCTTTGTGTTGGTTTTTACATATAAATATAATGTATTTGATAATTATGGGATTATTGAGTCTTTTTTCTTTTATTACTATTCCAAACTATGCTTTTAGATATTTTCACATCTTATCTGAATTTTCAAAAAATGGGTACCCAGGTTTTAAAAATCATTTTCTTTTACATCTTCAAAAGTGTCTGTTGGATTAGTAATGATGTCATTTTTTCATTCCTAATTTTGATTTTTTATGCTTTTCCTCAACTATAATTGATCATTTTTTCCAGTCAGGTTTATTAGTCTTTTTAATGAGTTAACTTTTGTCTTTTTAATCTTATTTATTAGTTAATAGTTTTTAAACAAATCTTTTTGCACTAGCATTTATTACTTTATTCCATTTTCTGGGTTTTTTTTTTGTGGGGGGGAAGAGGTGTTCTTTACTTATTTTTCTAAATTCTGGAGCTAAATACTTAACTAATTTGTTTCCAGAGTTTCTTTTATTTCTTATTATACTCATTTGCTGGGCTCCCCTAGTGGTAAAGAATCCATCTATCAATGTAGGAGATACAGGTTTGATCCCTGGGTTAGGAAGATCCCCTGGAGAAGGAAATACGGCAATCCACTCCAGTGTTCTTGCCTGGGAAATCCCATGGACAGAGGAACCTAGTGGGCTATAAGTCCATGGGGCTGCAAAAGAGTCGGACATGACAGTGACTAAAGAACAAATACTCATTTTCTACTAAAATTTCTCTCTAAGCCCAGTTTTAGCTTTATCTCCATTTTTTTATTTGTTGGAGAAGAAAATGGCAAGAAGAGGAAATATATAAAGACTTTATAACAGAAGAAAAAAATCAAAAGCGTAAGACTTCATTTGTGGAGGGTAGAAGTGAGGTAAGGCATAATAGAACCTGCAAGGTGGTAACAGAGGCACAATTGTATGCACATAATTAACATTACAACTTTACTAACATCACTTCTCTACCATTGTTTGTTCAGTTTTACTAACTTCCAGGGGAAAATAACAAAGGAAAAAATTAATACTGTCTACAGAAAGCTCAGAAATGCTATTACACTCCTAAATCCAATCACCTTAAGATGTAAATGTTTCTACAAGATATGAAATAAGGCACAAAATATCTTTCCTTCAGTGCATTATTTCATACTCTTTACCCAATTCTGATCCTTTCATATGTCTTGGGGCTTGCCTGGTGTCTCAAATGGTAAAGAATCTGCCTGCAATGCAGGAGATGAGTTCAGTCCCTGGGTCAGGAAGATTCCCCTGGAGAAGAGAATGGTACCCACTCCAGTATTCTTGCCTGGAGAATTTCATGGACAGAGGAACCTGGCAAGCTAATCTTATGTCAGAAGATTTTTGTGAGGGGGTAAAGGGGATGTGTTGGAAATGATATTGTCAGAAGAGACAGGAAAGCACTAAATTTCACTCCCATTTCTGTCTTTTCCTTTGTGTGTTAGTTGCTCAGTCATGACCAACTTTTTGTGATCCCATGGAGTATAGTACACCAGGCTCCAAAGCCCATGGGGTTTCCCAGGCTAGAATACTGGAGTGAGTTGCCATTTCCTTCTCCACAGGATCTTCCCTCTTAGAGTCTTGTAATCTTCATTATCTACCCTTGAGTACTTAAGGATTGGAGCTGGTGCTAGAAATTTTAGAATTCAAGTTCAGCAATAGTAGATCGTAATACCAGAATATGAATCCCCATGTCTAAACCAGGACAAAAAATACATTTATATGATATTAAGGGATTGAAGATTAACATTTCTTTGATTCCCTCAAATCAGAAGAATAAATAGAGAATTTTTTTTCCCCAGGGCATCATGGATGTTTTTTAAAAGAGAATCTAATAAAACTTCCAATTCCAGTTGATTGTTCTTCAAGCTTTCATACTGTCACTTTACCAGGCACAAAGGTTATTTTATAACCACACGTATAACCTCTCTTACTCCTTCCACTATCTCACACATCCCTTACTCCAGCTATAGTAACCATGTAGAATCCTTGGTGTATCAGGCTATGTCATATTTCATTGACTTCAGAGACCTGTGCCCGGGGCCTGGAAGATCCTTATGCTTTTACATGTTACATATTATTCTTAGTCCAAGTAGTTAGCTCTTCAAACAATTCTTTGAATCTGCAATTTGATCTAGATATTTTCTTCAGTATCATATAGCCTTCTGGATATAATTATATGATAACACTCCTATTCATTGCCATTATTATATATATTTAATTTTATGTCCCTGACACCAGACTATATAAACTAGAGGACAAGGATGTTTCTTATATAAACTTGTATTACCACCACTAAGGAAAAGTGCAATGTTACTCACAATAAAATGTTGAAAGAAGCGAGGAAGGAAGTAAGGCTATTTCTATCTAGGACATTGCATGATCAGACTTGCTACTTTGTGTTTGGAAATAGTTTGTAGAAAGCTTTACGGATTTGTTTGGTCTTCACACTATATATAATAGGGTTCAGCACTGGGGGAAATAGGAAATGGAGATTTGACATCAGTGTATGGACATATGGAGGAGCACTATGCCCAAACCGATGTACCAAAGCCAAGATGACCCAGGGAATATAGAAGATGGCAACAGCACCAACATGAGAGATGCAAGTGCCAAAAGCCTTTTGCCTTTCCTCTGGGGAGGCAATGCTAAGGATGGACTTGATGATCAGCATGTAGGAGAGGAAAATGCAGGGAATATCTATACCTGAGGTCAGAATGAGAGCAACTAACCCACAGATGCTGTTGACCTTGATACTTGAGCAAGAACACTTAATCACATCAGGGTGGTAGCAATAGGAGTGAGAAAGCACATTAGGACCACAGAAGGATAACTTCTTAAGGAGCAGGAGCAAGGGCATCAGGTTGACGAGCATTCGTACAAAAATTACCATACCAGCTTTGATGATTCTAGAGCTGGTTAGAATCATAGCATATCTTAGGGGGTTGCAGATGGCAACAAAGCGGTCAAAAGCCATGGCCAAAAGCACAGAAGATTCCATGAGGGTGAATCCATGCAGAAAGAACATCTGCAGAATGCAAGCATCCAGGCTGATGGTCCTGGCATTGAACCAGAGGACACCGAGTGTTGTGGGAAGAGAGGAAATAGTGATGCCAATGTCGGTGCTGGAGAGCATGGATAGGAAGTAGTACATGGGCTCATGGAGGCTAGAGTCTGTGATCACTACATACAGGATGGTGCTATTCCCCAGAAGGGCAATCACACAAAGGCAGCAAAAGGGGATAGAAAACCAGACGTGAAAAGCTTCTAGCCCTGGAACTCCAGTCAAGAAGAAAGTTGGGGAAGTGGAATTACCAACGGACAGCATGGTGGCCTGAGTGAAATGGTATTCTCCTTCACTTAGTTCCTGCAATGATACATTTCATTGAGTCAGAACTACTCTCTGTCAGATATTCTGATAATTGTTCTAATGATTATACCTCATGTAGTCCCTACAGAGTTAGAGGTAGCTTTTATCTATCATCTTTATTTTACAGATGTTTCAGCTAGATTAAATTAACCCATTAAACAAGTAAAAGATAAGTCTGACTCAAACCTGTCATTTTTCCTACTCTGTCATACTTAGCATATGCTATGAACAGCAGGACTGAAACTAGGGTGAGGCAAGAAAGACTTTTGCCTTGAGAATGGGATATAAGGATGGTGCTAAAAAAAGAAAAAAACAGCAATTGGATACATAACATTTTTATGCAATATTTTAAAAAGTAAAAACCAATGCAAAAATATCCATGACAAACAGAACATCAAAATTCTGAACCAGAGCTGTGTCAAACCACATTGGAGTCCAAAGCAAAATGAAAAATGTACATCACTATGTACATGTTTTTATGCATTTTTTGATACTTAATGTTTTCCAGAACAGTAATATAACTTTGATGTTTTATTGATCATGGACTAAAAAATTAGATTAGATTAAAATACTGCATTAAAACATTATTTATCATAATTGCTAAATTTTTTGGTGTCCCCTTAAATTTTTCACTCCCCTCCCTGTAGTACTGGCCTTTAGCAGTTGCTATCCTTGCTATGACCTCCCATTCCAACATGCTGCTGCTGCTGCTAAGTCACTTCAGTCGTGTCCGACTCTGTGTGATCCCATAGATGGCAGCCCACCAGGCTCCCCCATCCCTGGGATTCTCCAGGCAAGAACACTGGGTGGGTTGCCATTTCCTTGTTCCCCATCCCAACATAAATGATGCTAAAAGAAATTTTCATGATTCTGAGTTTCAGGGAAAATAGAATACTTAACTTGTATTTTGAACTTTTAGAGTACTGTTGGAGGGTTTCTTTTTCCCCTCACTCCCATTTCCAGCCCCTTCCCCACTATTTCCCCAAGCCTAGAAAGAGGCAGGAAAGAAACATTTCTTTCTTTTTCATATTTCTACTCCAGCTTTCCCCGCTTCTCTGTGACCTTGGTGCTTCTCCCCCACATCTTCTCTTTTTGTCATCTCCTTACCTGCTATGGTATGCTTTCCTTACTGGAGGAAAAAGTTCCTTGCCTTTACAAGACCCCATCAAAGAGAGAAGTGAAAACTCCTGACTGATGGAACTGCTTTCTGGGGCACTTGGCTGGGGAGAATCTACAATTTCAGCCTTTTCAAGCAGGAGCAAATAGCCATTTAAATAGCTTTGCCCACATGACAGCCCTGCCAAGAGCAGAATCCCTGGCCCCAGAAGGGCCTCGTAACCCACTCCAGAGAAAATGCATGAATTTTTTCAGGCATTTGATACACTTGAAGAAAACCTCCTGAGTGTAACATTTTTGTACAGACATTAACCACAGCTTTCCTGCTGTGAATTACACCCTTGGAAGGGGAAAGAGATGGAAGTGACATAACTGAGCATCAACACATGACTGCAGAGGCAGGACTCATTACATATATCATCTGGTAGTCTTACTTTAGCATCTCATTCCTTGCATTCTGCATTTAAAGAAAAAAAAATCACTGACAGAAAGAAGTAAGCACTAGTAAATATTATTTCAATGATTTAAGGAGGGATTAAAAGGAACAAAAAAGACCAAAAGAAACTGCAGAAACAAGTCTTTAATAAATAGAATTTTTTGACATGTTCTGAAATAATGATAACTATCATTTTTGAGCAGCTACTATGTACTGTATTTTATGGCTTAATTAATTCATACATTTGTGGCTGTTTTTGTTGACAAATTTATTTAAATAATTATGGTGAGTGTGTACTATGTTCTGACCTGTTCTGACAGTGACATCTAATAATGGGGGAAGCAGATACATTACATTTACTTAAACCCATTTTTAATTTTTATTTGGCTATGCTAGGTCTTAGTTGTGGCATGCAGGATCTTTGATCTTCCTTGTGGCACACAGGATCTTCTCATTGGCTATGTGGGATCTTTAGTTGAAGTAGGTGGGATCTAGTTCCCTGACCAAGGATTGAACCTGGGCCCCCTGCATTGGGAGTGTGGAGTCTTAGCCACTGGACCACCAGGGAGAGTGAAAAGTGGTAGTCACTCAAGTCATGTCCAATTCTTTGCAACCCCGTGGACTGTAGCCCACAAGGCTCCTCTGTCCATGGGATTCTCCAAGCAAGGATACTGGAGTGGGTTGCCATGTCCTCCTCCAGGAGATCTTCCTGACCCAGGATCGAACCCAGGTCTCCTGCATCGCATGGGGATTCTTTACTGTCTGAGCCACTAGGGAAGTCCCTACTTAAACTACTTTGGATTAAATGTTTTGAGCTGGGGAGACTGGCCTGGATTATCCAGGTGGACTTGGTGTAATCACAAAGGTTTTTATAAGAAGGAGGCATGAAGCTCAGAGTTGGAGTAAGACATGGAACTATGGAAGGAGAGGTTGGAGATCTGTAAGGAAGGGGACGCAAGCTAAGGAATGCAGACCAGCTCTAGAAACTGGAAAAGGCAAGGAAACAATTTTCCCCTAGAGCCTTCAGAAAGAATTCAACTCTGCTGAAACCTTGATTTTTAGCCCCACAACATTTATTTTAGACCTTGACCTCCAAACTGTAAGAAAATGCATTTGTGGTATTTTAAGCCACTGAATTTATACTGATTTATGGTAATTTGTTAAGCAGTATGAAAATACTAATTCAGAACTCACCCACAAGGCAGTGTGAGTAAAGGTTACTCCACTGGTGCCCAAATGCCTTTTTTGCTGTTGGCAAATAGCCACACTGCTTTTGGCACCTCAAACTAAGATCTCTCCTTTTTAATCATCTTTTCTTGACACTTGGAGGATTCTATTTGGAGATGAGGCCAAGAAATGCCAAGAAAAAAATCGATTATATGAATTATTTAAAATGTAACATTTGCTAATAAATACATAGTTTAGAAAGGATATTTCATATTTAACTATATAATTTAATCCACAACACTATATAATTTATTTATAATTATCATTCTAATTTAACAGGAGAGGAAGCTGAAGTCCTAGTGTGTTAAAGCAATTTATTCAAATTTATGCAGCTGGTAAATTGCAGCATATTACCCTAAGCTTAAATACTTTTCCACTCAATTATTGCTCCTCATCATATTTGAAGGAGTGCATACTTCAGAGGTATAACAACAAATATAAATAATACAATTTTCCTTTTTGCTATCACTTTCTACACAAGTTCATACTGAAAGTATAAGCATTTTGGAATCTGACTGATATTTAAATCTTAACTCTGTCTTCACTACTTTGTGACATTGGGTAGGTACTTGTCTCATTGATAAAATGTGGATAATAATATAATAATATTGTGAAAATGACTTGAGACAAAGTCTGTACAACACAACATAGTGTTCGTCACATGGATAATATTCAATGAATGGAAGACTTATTTGGATAGAACTTGGCAAAAACTTATATTTTTGTAATTACATTTGGAGTATTTAAAATATTCTAGTTGTGGATTAAATAAAAGTTTCTGTATACTCTATGTATATTATATATAGTATATGAAGTACTTGGTGTGTGGTCTGATGCGGACTAAAACTATGGAAAATGTTAATTGTTCTTATCACTAATTTGAAAATGACAACAGCTGATTTGTTTATTTCTTCACCCCTTTCTTTTATCTCCTTCTCCTGGTAGAAAGGAATTTTACAAAATGCAATATGCATACACTTATGCTATGAGGAACTGTCAGAATGAATAAGAAAGTGTTCATTCATCCTGTAGCTACTTGCCCAAGTTCACTATTACAAGGGACTTATTCATTTTAAGAGTCTACTCCTTCTGTCTAATTATTGAGCCAGGTAGAATAAAACTGAGGACTTGGGCTGGTGCTCTCCCTGGATATCATGTTGCAAGTAAATGCAGAAGACGGAGTTCATGTCACAGTCCCAGTAGAGCTGGGCATAGAATTCTACCCCTAGAATACTTCACAGGCACACTGCAGATCATTCCTGGAGAAAGGACACTGTGATCCTATCCTTTCTCAATCTTCTTTATTCCCTCTGCTTTCTCCAAACAAGTGTGCTAACAGATACTTATTTTTTGAGTGGAACAGGCTATAACAAGAAAGATTATAAGGCCTTGATGTGCTCCCTCCGTGGGGTAAGCTTTCATTGATTTTTGAAAGGAATCCAGGGTTTTAGTGGCTAGAGTTTTGAGATGCAATGGTGGCTCAGGTCATAAAGCATCTGCCCGCAATGCGGGAGACCCAGGGTTCGATCCCTGGTTTGGGAAGATCCCCTGGAGAAGGAAATGGCAACCCACTCCAGTATTCTTGCCTGGAAAATCCCATGGACAGAGGAGCCTGGTAAGCTACAGTCCATGGGGTCGCAAAGAGTCGGACATGACTGAGCAACTTCACTTTCTTTTCTCACGTGAACTATTGAAGTAGGGGGAGAGGCTTCTAGGAGGCTGAGGCTCAGTCACACAGAATTTATCAGTAGTGGCATTGTCTTCCAAATTCATCTGCTTCTTTTTCTATGTGTGACTTGATGGATAACGGGTGTAGAGGAAAAGTGTCTGTATATGTGTCCAAAGGGGTATCAGTCACCTCATTCCCCTCGTTATGGCTGTTTTCAACACTTGGCAGAGTCAACTACAGAACCAGCATTCACAGAGCAGTTGGAATGCCAAAGAGAAGAGCAGCATAAATTTATCATGCCCTTTGGATAAGGGACCAGTCCGGGCTTAAGAATTTTGAAGGGTTAAGAAGATAAGAGTCGTGCTTAATACAAGGATAAGAGTAGATACTTTCTCAGTAAGTTCAGTGTGATTTAATTCAATAAAGCGATTAAGTATTTTGTTGACCCCTGCCCCCATTAAGGAAACAAGGAATTCAATGTGTGCATGTTGCTAAGTCTCTTTGCAACCTCATGGACTGCCAGGCTCCTCTGTTCTTGGGATTTCCCAGGCAAGAATACTGGAGTGGGTGGTCATTCCTTCTCTAGGGGATCTTCCTGACCTACAGATCGAACCCATGTCTCCTGCTTGGCAGGCGGATTCTTTATCACTGTGCCACCTGGGAAGCCCAAGGATTCAATGCTGTGAGTAATTGTTGAATGAGTGGATGATTGAATACAGATAGGAGATCAGACCACAGCTATGTGCTTTTAACTGTGTCTCTCTCAATAGATCTCCTGTTCCTGGCTCCTTGCCTACACCTTCCTGCTACAATGGATCTGACAAGTATCACTGATGTTTCCAGAAATAAGAGAACTACTGCTGCAGATCTGGGTAACAGCATTCACTGAGACCTTTCTATTCCATTCCAGGAGACAATTAAAACAGGGGACCTACTGGGGAAGTATCCTGCCCCTGTTTTATTGTTCAGTCACTGAGTTGTGTCCAACTCTTTGTGACCCCATGGACTGCAGCATGCCAGGCTTCCCTGTCCTTCACCATCTCCTGGAACTTGCTCAAACTCATGTCCATTGAGTCAGTGATGCCATCAAACCATCTCATCCTCTGTTGTCCCCTTCTTCTGCTTTCAATCTTTCCCAGCATCAGGGTCTTTTCTAATGAGTCAGTTCTTTGCATCAGGTGGCCAAAGTATTGGAGCTTCAGTTTTACCATCAGTCCTTCCAATGAATATTCAGGGTTGATTTCCTTTAAGATTGTCTGGTTTGATCCCCTGCAGTCCCACTCTTAGGAGTCTTCTCCAACGCCCCATTGGCCTTGAACATCTTTTAAAACATGAAATTTACAAAAAAGAAACTGGCAGATGTTCCTTTTTAAAACTCTTCCAAGGGAGCCATGTTACATGACTCCAGGGGCATCATTAGTATGAATAATCATGGGAATGTCTCATCAGAGTTGTAAACATGTAGTGGATTTCTTAGAAGGGATCAATTCCTACCGAGTAGATCTGCCTTTTGTTTATTTCCACCCATTCCCTTTCTGCCTCTGCTCTACATTCTGACTCAGAAAGATACCCAAGGATCTTACTTGGATTGTTTGGTTTCTGTTTCCTCATCTACAAAATGTAACTGGATAGACACTTGTACATACACACGTGCAGTGATGCAAATGTCTGTAAGAAATACTGGAGCTAGTATCTGGAGGGCTTCCAGAAATGAGAGATCCTAAATCTTTTCCCTGTGGGTCCACATCTAAGATAGACCCACTGAGAACTGAAACCCAAAGACTGAGACTACATTGATCTTGGATGAGGTTGGGGTGGAGGCTGTGGTCTGTGAAGTCAGGCATCAAACCTCCTTGGGCCTTTCTCTCTCTCCTTCTCTGGCCCTGGGAGTCCAAGGCTCAGAAGACAGACTAGGATTAGTCAGTGACTCCAGGGTTAGCTGACTGAGAGTCAATATTAAAATGCACAATCAGATCACTAGGGTGTTTAGGGGTAAGTGAGTGTGATGACAGCAGATTTTACCAGTTTCTGTTAGAGTACACACGTGCATGCTAAGTCACTTCAGTTGTGTCCGACTCTTTGTGACCCTATGGACCATAGCCCACCAGGCTCCTCTGTCCATGTGCCCTCCTCCAGTGGGTCTTCCCTACACAGGGATTGAACCCACATCTCTTATGTCTCCTGCTTTGGCAGGCAGACTCTTGACCACTAGCGCCACCTGGGAAGCTGTGAGAGCACATCAAGTGCTAGTCACTCCTCGGTCTGTGGGGATTCTCCAGGCAAGAATACTGGAGTGGGTTGCCATTCTCTTCTCCAGGGGATCTTCCTGACCCAGGGATTGAACCCAGGTCTCCTGCATTGCAGGCGGATTCTTTACCATCTGAGCCACCAGGGAAGTCTGTGAGAACACGGAGGAGTACTTTTTAGGATGAGCTATGAACTATTGATCTCTATAACCGCAGCCCTGACATATAAGTGATAAAGAAATGCTTGTTGAATATGAAATGCCGTCATACTGAAAACCCTGTGTCTGCCCTACAAAGAGTAGACAATACTGATGCAGGTTTCCCATTAGAAATTACTCTAGAACTGAATTCTGAGAGCTTGGCTTGGTTCTTAGCAATGTTTAAAAACCAGGAAAAGCTGACTTGCCAGGGATGCATTTGGTAAGGTCTGTCCGATCTCTCTTGGTCACTTGTGTCATGTTAGAGATGTGTGTTACCTGAGAGAAGAGAGGGACAGTGATAACTCTGCCTGTCTTACAAAGGGGAAATTGAATTCCTCAATCACAGTACTCATTTGATACTTTTTACAAATGGCTACAGAGAACCTGGAATTCAGTTACAAATTTGATGTCCTGAACCCATTGGCTCTTGTGTGATGAAGGCAATCATCTATTTTCATCAATTCAGAACAGCTAAGGATACTTCTAATCAGGATGGACTTCAGAGATCATGCGGTGGTAGAGAATCTGCCAGCCAGTGCAGGAGACACAGGAGTTGTGGGTTCAATCCCTGGATTGGGAACATCCCCTGGAGGATGAAATGGCAACTCACACCAGTATTCTTGCCTGGAGAATCCCATGGAGAGAAGCCTGGCAGACTACAGTCCATGGGGTCACAATGAGTCAGACACGACTGAGTGCAGGAGAGAGCTGCATAGCTCAAGTACTAAGTTTTTATACTGGAGCTGGAATTGTAGGTATTCAGGATGTTTATTTTGATTCTCTCCTACCATTTAAATGCTCTGATGGACAGTTTCTCTTGTTCTCCACTCTATTCCCATCCTCTTACGGAATGTTTGGTGTAGATAACTGTTCAATAAATCGTTTCTTGAACATAAACTTTAAAATGTTTCAAATATTTTGCATTTGTTAATTAAAAAGAAGAGAATGAGGGAAATTGTTATTTACATAATGAACATATCTCATTTGACCAACAGAGATCTTCAAAATTTCCATGGGGATAAATGAAAGGGGGCTTTAGGACTGGGATCCAATTTTGGAGGGATGAGGGGATAATATACATGGAAATGCCATCTTGTGCTTCATAGTGAAATTGTCAGGACAATGGTATCACACAGGAAAAAATTCATTCATTCACTCATTTTTTTGTGAGTTAGTTTTGGGGATAGAATAGTAGGCAATTATTTTATGCTTTCATGAATTTATATTCAAGTCAGAGGAATAAATAACAAATAAGTAACTTAAATAATTATTTAAATTAGTTGGGCTAAGATACATAGAAAATAAAATGTGTTGAAAGAAAATAATAAGGGGCAGAATATAGTTAAGATACAAAGGTTAAAAAATAACTCACTGATAAGGTGGTATTAGTTGAAAACTACAGAATGATGAGACATAGAAAGTTCTAGAAGCAAACCATGTGGAGAACTGGTATGATTAAAAGCAAAGCCCTAAGAGCAGTGAGAAGTGGATATGTTTGGAAGTAAAAGACAAGAATGGTAGAAAAAGTGAAGCAAGAGAGAAGGATAACAATATAACAACTGAGGTATGTAGAAAAGACAAAGTATACTCCTGAGCAAGAATAGGAGATGAATCATTCATTCATGCAACTGTATGAATGAATCTGAAAAGCTTTATACTGAGTGGGACACCAGACTAAAGTTTTAGTGAAAGAAAAAATTAACTAAACTCAAGTTTTAGTGAAAGAAAGAACTCAGATTAGGATTTGCCTGCTTGGGAGGAGGGGAGTGTTTAACTAAAAGACACAGCAAAAATCTTTATGAAGTGATGGGAATTTTCTATATCCTAATTGAGCAGGTTGCCACACAGACACTTACATGTGTCAGAACTCATTAAACTATGTCTTAAGATATTCCCATTTTACTGTCTCAAGTTATATAGCCATAAAATGATTTTTAAAAGAAAAAGGAAGAGACTCACAAATATTAACTGATTTCTTGATAAAGGGATCGAAATTCCAGGAAACTCTAAAATTTGGGAATTTTGACAATGGTCCTTCAGAACACCCATTTATTTCTGGAGGCACTTTTAGGCCCCAATAGCTATTTCTTCTCAGAAAAGCAAACATACTCCTGATTTCTCTTTAAACACCTTCATCTGATGTTGATTTTTTTTTTTTTTAACATTGGCTTTAAAAACAGGAGAGCCTGAATTTTAGAATCTTCTTCACCACTGATTGTGACAAGAGAGAGGTGAGTGAGAATAGAAATATATATGTGATACATGCTTATATTACCTTGACTGTGGTGATGGTATCACGGATGTATGCATATGCCCAAATTAATCAAAATGTAAGCTTTAAATATGTGATTAATTAAATGAAATTAATCAAATACAATTAAATTTATTAAAATGAAAATTGGAAAAGGTCAGTTTTCATTCCAATCCCTAAGAAAGGCAATGCCAAAGAATGGTCAAACTACCTCACAATTGCACTCATCTTATATGCTAGCAAAGTAATGCTCAAAATTCTCCAAGCCAGGCTTCAACAGTATATGAACTGTGAACTTCCAGATGTTCAAGCTGGATTTAGAAAAGGCAGAGGAATCAGAGATCAAATTGCCAACATCTGTTGGATTATCGAAAAAGCAAGAGAGTTCCAGAAAAACATCTACTCTGCTTCATCAACTATGCCAAAGCCTTTGACTATGACTGTGTGGATCACAACAAACTGGAAATTCTTAAAGAGATGGGAATATCAGACCACCTGACCTGCCTCCTGAGAAATCTGTATGCAGGCCAAGAAGCAACAGTTAGAATTGGACATGGAAAAACAGGACTGGTTCCAAATGGGAAAGGAGTATATCAAGGCTATATATTGTCACCTTGCTTATTTAACTTATATGCAGAATACATCATGCAAAATGCCAGGCTGATGAAGCACAAGCTGGAATCAAGATTGCCAGGAGAAATATCAATAACCTCAGATACACAGATGACACCACCCTTATGGCAGAAAGCAAAGAAGAACTAAAGAGCCTCTTGATGAAAGTGAAAGAAGAGAGTGAAAAAGTTGGCTTAAAACTCAACATTCAGAAAACTAAGATCATGGCATCTGGTCCCATCACTTCATGGCAAATAGATGGGGGAACAATGGAAACAGTGAGAGACTTTATTTTGGGGGGGGGGGGGGAGCTCCAAAATCACTGCAGATGGTGACTGCAGCCATGAAATTAAAAGATGCTTACTCCTTGGAAGAAAAGCTATGACCAACCTAGACAGCATATTAAAAAGCAAAGACATTACTTTGCCAACAAAGGTCCATCTAGTCAAAGCTATGGTTTTTCCAGTAGTCAGGCAGGCATGGATGTGAGAGTTGGATTATAAAGAAAGCTGAGTGCTGAAGAATAGATGCTTTTGAACTGTGGTGTTGGAGAAGACTCTTGAGAGTCCCTTGGACTGCAAGGAGATCCAACCAGTCCATCCTAAAGGAAATCAGTCCTGAATCTTCATTAAAAGGACTGATGTTGAAGCTGAAGCTCTATACTTTGGCCACCTGATGTGAAAAACTGACTCATCAGTATTAGGAAAAGACCCTGATGCTAGGAAAAATTGAAGGCAGGAGGAGAAGGGGAGAGAGAGGATGAGATGGTTGGATGACATCACCAACTTGATGGACATGAGTTTCAGTAAGCTTCGGGAATTGGTGATGGACAGGAAAGCCTTGTGTGCTACAGCCCATGGGGTCGCAAAGAACTGGACACTGAGCTACTGAACTGAACCGAAACACGTGCAACTATTTGTATGTTACATATATCTCAATACAGACTTTCCTAGTGGCTCAGATGGTAAAGAGTCTGCTTACAGTACAGGAGACCCAGGTTCAATCTCTGGATCAGGAAGATCCCCTGGAAAAGGAAATGGCAACCCACTCCAGTATTCTTGCCTGGAGAATTCCATGGACAGAGGAGCCTGGCAGGCTACAGCCCATGGAGTTGCAAAGATTTGGACATGACTGAGTTAGTTTCACTTCACTATACCTCAATAAATTTGAAAAAAAAAATTGTGACATTCTGGCAAACTTTATGCATTTATATCATCAATGCCTTAACTGTGGGGACCTTGGGGTGATTAAAACCCTATGCTTTGAGTTGGGAGTCTTTTCTACAACATCCTTGAATAACCCTGTCCCTGATCTGTTTGGTTCTAACTCCATAGATGATGGGGTTGAGCATGGGAGGTACCAGGAGATAGAGAATAGCAAACATGATGTGTACTACTTGGGGCACATTATGTCCAAAGCGGTGGGTAAGAAAAGTAAAGAGGGCTGGGATATAAAGAGCCAAGATGACACAGATATGGGAGGCACATGTGCCAAAAGCCTTGAGCCGGGCTTCACCTGAGGGTAACCCCAGAACAGTTCTCAGAATTATTACATAGGATACACTGATGACAATAATATCAAAGCCAACCACAGAGAAGGCCACAAAAAGTCCATATGCACGATTTACTCTAGTGTCAGCACACACCAACTTCAGCACAGCCATGTGCTCACAGTATGACTGGGGGATGATCCGATTGGGGCAGAAGCGCATCCTGGACACCATGAAGCAGAAAGGACTCACCCACAGTAGCCCTCTCATCATCACACCTGCCCCCAGTTTACCCACGACAGATGGGGTCAGGACACCAGAGTGATGCAGCGGGAAGCAGATAGCCACGTAGCGGTCCAAGGCCATAGCCATGAGCAACCCGGACTCCACAGAAGAAAAGGCATGGATGAAGAACAGCTGGACGAGGCAGGCATGGTATTCAATCTCATGATCATGGAACCAGAATATGGCCAGCATTTTAGGTTGTGTGGAAGTGGAGAGGACCAGGTCAGTGGTAGCCAGCATGGCCAGAAAGAGGTACATGGGCTCATGCAAGGTGGGATCAGTTCGGATTACATGAAGGAGAGTGATATTGCCGACTAGAGCCACAACATACATGGCACAGAATGGAAAGGCAACCCAAAACTGGGAATTCTCCAATCCTGGGATCCCAAGCAGGATGAAGGACACAGGATGAGAAGAGCTGTTCCCTGAAGTCAACATCATAGGATGGTTAATGTTTCTCCATTGGAAAGGTGATCTAGTCTCTGCAGGTGATCGCTTTAAAGTAAATTATTATTATTATTTATAATCCTTTGGATGGAAGAATTGAATATAGGGCAACTGGGCTTAATGGTAAGCTACAATGAATTCAGCTATTTTAATATACAAAATTTTGTAATATAATACATTGCTAACCTTCATTTTCACTCATATTTATGTCATTGAAAATAGGGTCAGGACATACTAGTTGCAAGTACAATATTTTATAAATTTTGAAAGTAGAATCTGCTGAAGGAAAACTATCTTGGAAAATAATGTCATAGTACTTCTTTCCCTCTGTTCTACTTATAACTAACAACCGATTCACTTAACCTTTCTCATAGATCCCTCCATCACACTTGGGAAGCCCTGCCTCAGGGAAGCAGTTGATTCACTACACCACACCAATGAACCCATTCCTGGGGACCCAGGCTCTGTGGATGTGGGGAACAGTGATCTGTCCTTGCTCTTCCCACAGGGAAAGGGCTCCTGTTTCTTCAAACGGGATGACTATGCAGGGGACATCTCTGCAGGGGACGACTCTGTAGAGGATCCCACTGTCTCCCTGCTGTTCGGTTCTAGACTCCCAAAGCTAAGGACCCCAGCATCTCCTTAGGCCCCAGGAGGAAGGTTGGCCTGTACTTTCCCTCTGCCCTCTCCCAGGACAGGGCTGGTCTCAGGGAGATGGAGCAAGCATACTAGCCAAGGGCACCAGGCTGGTTAGAGGTTGAGTCAGGCCTCGACCCCCTGTGCCCTGTCTTTCTCTGGACTATATACACACTTGGACTGACCAGTGTTGTGGGTATTCAGAGTCAGTGTATTTGTATTTTACATGAGGATCTCATTTTCTTCTTCTGCAGAAATATTCAGATATATACACAGCAGATATCCAGATGAGACAGGCAGAGTTCTATTAAAAAAAAACAGGCTCTATGCTGTGGCCTCCTACATCAGAATTCAAACACAGGCAACAGCACAACACATGGGCCACTTTTCAGGGTAGGAAGTCAGTTTGGAAAAGTCTTTGGCTTAAAGGCCCTAAGCAGTTTATTTAGTGACACTGAGTTAGCTTTGACTCTAAGACAATTACTATGAGGATCTGACTCATAGGTATCTGATTGACCAATTGTGTACCGATTGCATAAGGAACTTAGTGTATGGCTCTTCCTTGTTGTAGGATCAGCAAACATTTTCTGTAAAAGGTCAGATCATCAATATTGTAGGCTTTCTGGGCCATATAATCTGTTACAACTAATCAGCTCAGCAGAGTAGCATGAAAGCAACCATAGTTGATATATAACCTGTGAGTGTGGCTGTGCTCCAACAAAAGTTTATGCACAAAACCATGATGCAAAGTGGAGTTGGTGCAGGCTATAGTTTTCCAATTCCTGTCCTAAGTGTTAAATTTTATAAAATCATCCCTGAGCCATGCTCTATTCCTAGAATCTGTGCTTTGTGACAAAAAGGACTGTAATCAATGCTGACTGAAGAAACTAACAAATAAAGGTCATTATTCAGTAGCAGTGGAGTCACTGACCAATTAACCATTTCTTAAAATGTCCTGACAGAACCCCCCACTTGAACACCACGAGTATATTATAAGTTATGTCCATTTCTCATACTGAGGTTGCCCTGCTGGCCAGGGGATCACTTTGTGAACATCATCCTCTGCTAGTATTTGCCAGCATTATATGGGGATAATCCTACTGTCTCATCCCACATGTGAACACTGTATAACTCAGAGTCAGGGACACAAAAACTCATCTGGTTCTTACCCACCACATTCACACTATTTACTCTCAGTTGACCTTTGTTTGAAAGAATTAGCTCTTACCTCCTTTATAACAGAAGTATATAGACAATAAAAGTATCTTTTCAAACTCCCTTTAACAAATCAACTCTGGGTATGGACAAATGTTTCATTCCAGATCCAGTAGTTAAAAAATGAAAGAAAGAAAGAAAGGATTTCTGGAAGATCTGAAATAATTATGATATTCTCTAGATTTTTAACATTATCAAAGAATTGGCGCTCAGACCTTATCTTTCTCTAACTTGAAAACTTTACCATCCTTCATAGATAATAGCTATTGTTGTTTAGTTGCTAAGTCATGTATGACTCTTTGGGGACCTCATAGAATGTAACCCACCAGGTTCCTCTGTCCATGGGATTTTCCAGGCAAGAATACTGGAATGGGTTACTATTTCCTTCTCCAGGAGATCTTACCAACTCAGGTATCAAACTCATATCTCTTGCACTGGCAGGTGGATTCTTCACCACTGAGCCAAAGCAAGGCTCAGATAATAGCTATGGTTCATCCGAGAGTGTTCAGTTGTGTCCAACTCTTCGTGATTATATGGATTATAGCCCACCAGGTTCCTCTGTCCATGGGATTTTCCAGACAAGAATGCTGGAGTGGGTTGCCATTTCCTCCTCCGAGGAATCTTCCTGACCCAGGGATTGAACCCACGTCTCTTGCATTGGCAGGCAGATTCTTTACCACTGAGTCACTTGGGAAACCCAATAATAGCTATAGGTTCGCTCAACACAAACACTCCTATCTGTGATAAGGTGACAATATAGACACTCAGAGCGAAGGCTGTTCTGCTTGTGAGCAGGAACCTCTTGGTCGCATAAGGAGACAGAACAACTTAAATATGGGTGATGCTGAGAATCAAGCAAGAAGATTTTCTTCAAAAGTGTGCCCAGTGTCATACTGAGAAGAAGGGAGGCAAGCGTAAGACTGGGCCAAATCTCCACGGTCTGCCTGGGTGAAAGACAATTCAGCCTGTTGCATTATCTCACACAGATGCTGTGGTTCAGACGGTAAAGCGTCTGCCTACAATGCAGGAGACCCGGGTTCGATCCCTGGGTTGGGAAGACCCCTGGAGAAGGAAATGGCAACCCACTCCAGTACTCTTACCTGGAAAATCCCATAGACAGAGGAGCCTGGTAGGCTACAGTCCATGGGGTCGCAAAGAGTCGGACATGACTGAGCGACTTCACTTCACTTCACTTCACACACAGATGCCGCAAGAACAAAGACATCACCGGGGGAGAGATGCTGATGGAGTACTTGGTGAATTCCAAGAAATACAGCCCTGGAACAAAAATGATCTCTGCTGGCATTAAGAAGGGAGAAAGGGAAAACTTGATAGCTTATCTGAAAAAAGAGACTAATGCATAAATCAGACAAGCTTATGGCTGAATGAATATGGTCAGATTTTTGAATTTTGATAGTAATTCTGATTCAGCAAGTATTATCACTGTTTTCCCCTTCTAAAAGATGATTGAACTTGATTGAGAAATGTTAAGCTTTTCAGGGAAATGGTGAATGCATTCTCAAACCCTATGGAAGACTGACTTTATAGCCAAGATTTCTATAATTGGTTATACTAATATACCTAAATATTGAGAAGATCCCTTCACTCTTTCATAGAACAGAGCAAGCTTCACCTGATTTCAAGTTGTGCTCATTAGCCTGTCAAGGCAAGGGCTGCAGATACACTGACAATGTTCACTTTATCTTTTTGTTTTTTTAAATTATGCCAATTTAAAGGCTTCCCAGGTGTCTCAGTGGTAAAGAATCCTCTGCCAATGCAGGAGATACAGGAGATGCAGGTTTGATCCCTGGGTTGGGAAAATCCTCTGGAATAGGAAATGGCAACCCACTCCAGTATTCTTGCCTGAGAAATCCCATGGATAGAGGAGACCGGTGGGCTGTAGTCCATGGGGTCTCAGAGAGTCCAACATGCCTAAGCAACAGAGTGCACACACATGTCAATTTAATTAAAATTTTCTATGTAAAAATTTCCTTCTACTTAATGAAAGACATTTTAGTGTGGTTTCTGTTTATCATCAAATAAAAAGCATTTAACACTACTGACATTTTATAGGTGATCTTTAAGATCAGGTGCTTTTAAATTCACTGAGAAAAGATATGTTACAAACTTTGCTTGTGAATTCTTCATAAGGTCTAATTTGACTGTTATAACTCTGGATTATCTTTCAAACAAGGTTATTGTTCAGTAACACAACTGTTGAACTACTGTATATATGTGATTGATAAAGGTGCTTTTGACTACTCATTAGAAAGATTAAACTAGAAGAGATATAATTACCCAAAATCTGTAAATTATCTGATCATAGGCTTAGGTTTAAAAACAAAATCACAGATTATTGAAAAAAGAAAGAAAATTTAGAAATACACACACATTATCTGGGCACTTAGGTTTTGTTTTATCCCCGTCTGCCTGGCCTGACCTTCCCAAACAGTCTTATATTCTCTTTGAGCTCGAGGCTCCCTTCTTCCCTTCTGTTTACCGCTATGTGTCACCCTCCACTTGTCCGGACATAGTCACTGACACTAACGGTCACCTGGAAAAGAATACTTGGGCCATCTCACTCTTGCACTGGGCACTGGCGAAGCTGCTGACTAGAGATACAATTTATCAAAGTGAGTATTAACTGCTTTGATCAATTGTAGAAGGCATTGCTATTTTTTGTAGATATAATGCTGTACACTTTTACATTTTATTACTTCTCTCACACACACTTTGCATCTCTATTTACAATAAGAAAAATAGAGCTCAGAGTAGTTACATGACTTGCCCAAGACTACACAATAATTCAGTGCCAAATGCATGACTCACAACCAATGATCTTGGTGGTCCACACCACTGACTCTGTAGGCAGTGATTGATTGGGACAACCACTCTGGTAGGATGCAGCAGAGATTGTTGGCCTGTCATGAAAAAGTCAGATACAAAGGGAACCTGTGAAATTGTATGTGCTGTGCAGTGATTAGTCGCTAAGTCATGTCCGACTCTTTGCAACCCCATGGACGGTAGCCTGCCAGGCTCCTCTGTCCTTGGAGATTCTCCAGGCAGGGATACTGGAGTGAGTGGCCATGCCCTCCTCCAGGGGATCTTCCCAACCCAAGGATTGAACCCAGGTCTTCTGCATTGCAGGCAGATTCTTTACCATCTGAGCCACCAGGCTAAATTGTATATACAATTGTCTACAATTCTGAATTACAGAAAGATCTGCATTTGAAACCAGAAACCCTGCTATATCATTGGATTGGTTGCCTTTAGAATAGGTTTCTGATCGATCGTCTGGCATCTCTGGGTATAAGCTGCATTCTATAGGATGGCATCTTTACTGACTTCTGCCCATGAGACTTAACAGATAACTCACCTGTTGTACAAACTGTCTTAGGAATGGTGACTCTCTTCTCAGCCAAGGTTCAGCTAATCATATACTGTAGTCACTTTGAAAAGCCAGTTTTTATCCTCTGATTCATCTATTTCCCAGACTCTCCAACGACCTTTTCACAGACCAAATTTCCCTCATAAGCGATGCCTCTCAGCTTCCTCATGTGATTCTATTGGCCCTGACTTCTCACTGTCAGATTTTGTTTCTTGGGTAAACACTATAGGAACAGAACTGACCTATGACCCAAGTCTAAGGTGACAAATGGGAGACCTTGAGAGGCATGTCTCTTTCCTCTCTGTACTTTCTGCTCCGTTCCTAATGAACCTGATATGTTCACTATCATTAACTTGGAAAAGTATCAGTTTAGTCCATGTTGTTCAAACCTGAATGGATAGACTAAAATGAGTTGAGAACTTGCTAAGGAATAGCTTCAGAAAAATTTACACTCTGCTTTCCTACACTGGGGTATTTAAACTAAGACCAAGGACAATAAAGCTGGAGTGGTGTGGGGTTCAGATCCAACCTCTTTCCTGGAGGGACTGTGTTTCAAGGAAGTCTTCCTACTTTTCTAGACTCTCCCTGGAGGACACAGAACAAGCAGCAAGTCTTCTTCCCATATCAGGCTGGAGATCAGCAGTCATGGACTGTAGATCTGGAGCCCCCAGTGAGTTCAGCCATTCTGCACAGGGCACACCATGTCTGTAGCTCCTTGAAGCCTCTGTGAGTCCTACTGCTCCCCAGGATGGACAGAGACGAATGGGGCTCTGGGCACCCCTCACTGTGAGATCCGCTTTGGTACTCATCAACTCCAATGTGACCAGAAGTAGCTCTAAATGGCTTCTGGAAATCAGCTTTTAACAGAGACCACCTATTAGAGCGTATTTAAAAACCTATGAAAGTCTAGCCTTTTCCTTCCCCCAGATACTAATTCTCTGAACCCATCCTGGGTCCCACTGCCTCTTACCCACACTGGCTTCCTCTGAGACTGGAGACTCAAGCTGGAAGTGTTAACCCCTAATTCTCCTTTCTCCCATGTACACACAAATCCAAAGACATGGGATTTGAATGCACATAAAAGAATGTGTGTTGAGATTACATGAGTGTAAATTTATCTGTATTACTGTAATTTATTGTTAGTCAGATTATGTATGGGCTTCCCAGGTAGTATAGTGGTAAAGAATCTGCCTGGCATTGCAGAAGACACAAGAGATATGGGTTCAATCCCTGGGTTGAGAAGATCCCCTGGAGTAGGAAATGGCAACCCACTCCAGTATTCTTCCCTGGAAAATTCCATGGATAGAGGAGATTGGCGGGCCACAGTCCATGGGGTCACAACGAGTCAGACATGACTGAGGATGTGTGCAGGCAGAATATATTTATTTAGACCTGAAGGATATTTTGTGCAATGTGAAAGTGTGCTTATTCATTTTGTATGTTGATGTGTATATCTGAGAGAGAGAAATAAATACATGTGTAAAGGAGTGGATTTGCTTAAGAAATTATGTGTGTATAATCTTGCATGCAAGTACAAATAATCATTTGGAGGAAGTATCCACATTTAGTGTAATATTAGGGCTCTGTGAGGTCAAGCTAACTGATACCTGTGGATAAAAAAATGTCCCCTGCCATATCAGTAAGCAAAAAATGCAGCTTGACATTAAGCCATGATGCCAACAGCCAGTGCAGTCCCTTTTCTCTCCATGTGCCGTGAGGAGGATTCAAGAGAGACAAAAACCAAATATTGGTCCTAGATAGTTAAGATACATTGTCAAAGTAATCAATTTAATGATTCCAGACTCTTGGAAAGGCACTAAAATCATGAACTTGAGATGTCTCATTTTTGTATGATTAGCAATAATCTTTTGATGCTCAAGTACATGTTTGTTTTTTCTTCAGCAGAAGTCCTATATATCCTGTCTCCTCTCTTATCTCTTTGGAACAGTTTCTCAGAGCTGAGAGGCAATATCCAGGCTATAGTACTCAGAAGTACCTTCCATGACCCTGTGGAATTCCTGGGCATAAAAGACTTTCTGTGACCAGAAAGGTTTGGGAACTACAGACCCAACCTGCCCACCCTGGCCAGGCCTGATAGTAACCACCTGCATGCAGAATCTCACAACAGGAGGTCCTGGTAAAGAATGCAGAACTAACAATCTACCACCAACTGAAAGAACTTGAGAAAAGTCAAAAGAAGAGATGAGACACCAGCCTATATGTCATTGCATCCTCCCAGAATCCTTTTCCCTGGAATCCATCTTGGCTGAGCAGTGAGTGTTCTCCCAGGAAGGGGTGTGGTGGGGCTCTGCCCCTGAGTCAGAATGATTTGCCAGGGACAAGCCAGAAACTGGCTCTATTACCATAAACCCTGAGTGTGCAAGCCACGTGACAGAGCAGTTCTGGGTTCACTAGGCTGCTGCTCTCCACCCAGGCACCAGTTCCCAATAAAGTCTCTTGCTTTGTCAGCACATTTGTCTCCTTAGATAATTCATTTCTAAGTGTTAGACAAGAGCCCTGTCTTGGGCCCTGGAAAGGCTTCCTCCTTCCTGCACCATCACATCTTGGTTACAGGAAATAGACTTCATTCAGCCTCCTTGACCTTGTCTGGGTCCTAGTGTGCAGCTATATATATATATACATGTAACAATATGTTTGAGCTGTTTTCTGGATACTGAAACTCCTACCAGGTTGGAGAAATTAACAGTATGCTGCTCACAAACACAGAGACCCCAGACCAGTTGGAACCAGAAGGTTGGTGATTCTGACTCCCACTTACCACATCGCCAACCAATCAGAAGAATGTCCACAAGCTGATCATGACCTCTTTGAACTGTTACTATAATCGTTACTCACTAACCTCTCCAAATTTGGACACACAGTTTTGAGGATTTATCCCACTGTGACCCCGTGTGCCTGGCAGAGCAATAAAGCTATTCTTTTCTATTTCACCCCAAACTCTGTCTCAAAATTGATTTGATATTTGGGTAAAGAGGCTGGATTTGGCTTCTTCAGTAAAAACTTGAATTCAGATAGCAAGGTGCTAACACTTAATACCTCAGAATGTGACCTCATTTGGAAATAAGACCATTGCAAATGTCATTAGTTAAGATGAGGTCATGCTGAAGTAGAGTGGGTTCCTAATCCAATATGACCAGTGTCCTTATTAAAAAAAAAGAAAGAAAGAAAATTTGGACACTGAGACATACACACAAAGAGAATGTCATATAGACATGAAAACAAAGATCAAGATAATACGTTTATACACCAAGGTTTCCAGCAAACCAACAGAAGCTAGGAGAGAGGCAAGGGACAATTTCTCCTACACAGCCAAAAGAAGGAATCAGCCCTCTGATACCTTAATCAGGGACTTCTAAGCTCTGGAACTTCTAACATGACCAATCAATTTCTGGGTTCAAGTGACTCAGTTTGTGGTACTTTATAATGGTAACCCTAGAAAACTAACACAAAAATAAATGCATTTTTATCCATTAGTCTAAGCTGTCATCTATAAATAATTCATTTAACACAAGCTAGTGGTTTTTTAAATAGAATTCTAAGGAAATTTTTTTTTTCCTAAGTGAGACCCTACAGAACATATTTGTAGTGTTACACATATCATAGGAGTGATCTTGTATTTATATAAAAATAGATCAATCATTGTGAAGGAAAATCAGGAGGTCAGTAGTAGCCCCAAACATAATTAATTGACTTTAATCAGAGAAATCAATGAAATTCAGTGACATAAAAATATCTTTATGTGGATAGAATGACTGGATGGATATCTGTATGAAAACCAAAATGAACCTTAATTCTTACCATAGTGTAAATCATCTTTATTTGTAATATAATATAAACCTAAATTTGAAAGCTGAAACTATAAAAAATTCTAAAAAAAATTATATAGGATAACATTGTCATGAACTTGTGGAAAGGAGGAAAATGTCTCAGCACACAGGTGGATTCCAAAAAAAAAAAAAAATTGAACTTCATCAAAATAAAAACCAATTTACTGAAAAAGATATGTGAAAAGGAAATCCACAGATGAATAAAATATTCACAGTGCATATATCTGAGAAACAAAATGCCACAATCAATAGAGAAAATGAAAAGCTCATTAAAATTTTATGCTAAAGGAATGTAAATGAACCTCTGATGGCATGAACGAATATGTGCTCAAATTATTATTCATTAGGAAGATGAAAATTCCAACCAGAAAGAATTGCCAGTACAAAGTCCTCAGAATAACTAAAATGAAACACATTGACAACACGAAGTGCTGGCAAAACTGTGGGGCACTGGAGGCACTCAGGCGCTGTGTGCAGCCCCAGCAGGAAATGTTGTTAACTTTCCAACCATGTTTCGCATCTTTTTGACCAAGCAGTTCCACTTCAAGTTGTATTCCCCACACAACTAGTTTATATTTACATCAAAAATGTCAGAGTATCAGAACATTGTAAATCAACCATACTTCAATTTAGAAAATGTTAATACATTTACAGTAGCTGTATACAGAACAGCTAAAATGTGGAAACCTAAATATCTGTCAACTGAAGACTAAACAAATTTTGCAACATAATAAAAATTTTGTAACATACTCAACAATGAAGAAAACAAAAAAGAACTGAAAAAGCATTTGGGAAATAATACAGTGGAATTTCAAAGTGTCAAGATAAAGAATGGAGCCTAATGCTTTAAAATAAGAGGAAAAATATCACCTACAAAGAAAAACCAAAAAGTTTAATTTTAGTCTACCCAGACTTAGAAATGAATGGGTGAAATTAATTTAATAGTTTCTATAGGCCAGGTTGCACTCTAGAGGTTTATAAACTATGTAGTCATGAATTCTCTATAAGACTGAATGAAATAGGTATCAACATCCTCATTGTACAGTTAGAGAAGCTAAGACACAGACAGGTTAACATTTTATAGTGCGGACATACAGAACCAGAATTTTACCTCTATTTTTAGTTACTATGTTAAGCTAAACCTTAAATGTTCAAAGAAAATTATTTAAAGCCTAATGACTCTATATACAGTCAATCTATCAATGAAGTGCAAGAGGAAAAAAGAGAAAAAAATATATTTTAAACAGGCTAGAACACACAGAAAAGTTATCATTTATGCATCACGTCTATATTTTTCTGAATAAATCTGGATTATGTACTTCAGCAAAATGAGACATACATCCAATAGAGCTCAAGAGCTGATAACCAAGTAGAAATTACTCAAGGATGCCGTGGAGAGTAATGTCAGGAAAGCAGCACTCCAACAGGCCTTTAAAAATGCAGAATGTATTAAAGTCTTGCACAAAAAAAAAAATACGGCCTCAGAGAAGAAGTGTTGTCAGAAATTCTTGACTCAGGCCTCACTCCAGATCTACTGAATCAGAACTTCCATTTTAACAAGATCTTGAGGATGTTTGTATGATAATGAAATTTTAAAATTTAGTAACATTATGAATAATTAACAGAAAGTCATTAAATGAGATGATACTGAAAGCTTGTCTTTGTCCTGCAACTGGGCAAAATGGAAGATAATTTGAATTCCAGCAAAAACAGAAAGTTGTCCCAGAAATCTTTGGCCGGATGCAAATTAAATAGAAATGTGACATAATTATGGTCAGTTGAATCAGAGTCAAAGAAAAGAATTGACTTTATTTTGTTGAACGAATGCCTTCTTTTACAGCAATAGGTGTTTAGTAAGAGAGTAACATGTCATTCTTTCTTTTTTTTCAGTCACACCATGTATTCCAGATTCTTGTTGAATAGTGTTATTTAATATTTCAATCAAAATGGATCTGCTTAAAAGTTCCAACAACTGAAACATAAATATATCATGTTTTATATATTTACCAGACTGTATGTAAACTTGGACTGAAGCAAAGAAGAAAGGGTAACGATATTCCAATTGAGGTGCATAGGAAAAATAAAGCATACTACTGAGCAATAATAGGAAATGAATCACTCATACACACAACAGTATGGATGAATCTGAAGAGCTTTATGTTGAGCAAGACACAAGTTTTAGTGAGAGAGAAAAATATCAAGAAAGAAATCAGATCAGAATTTGTGCATTTAGGATGGATGGGAGAGTTTAACTACAAAGAGGCAACAAAAGTGAAACTGGTTACTATTCAGCAGGGCTCTAAAGAGCTCCAGTACTACTGACCTTTACATCTCAATGTAGAAAGGAATTCAGCGAGAGACAAAGTGATAGATGAGAAGTGATTTATTAGAATAAGACATTTGTGAAGTTTACAGGGTGAGAAATGCCTTATCCTGAAATTTTCAGTTCAGCTCAGTTCAGTCACTCAGTCATGTACAACTTTGTGACTCCATGGACTGCAGCAGTCCAGGCTTCCCTGTCCATCACAAACTCCTGGAGCTTGCTCAAACTCATGTCCATTGGGTAATGCCATCCAACAACCTCATCCTCTGTCATCCCCTTCTTCTGCCTTCAATCTTTCCCAGCATCAAGATCTTTCCCAATGAGTCGACTTCTTCACATCATGTGGCCAAAGTATTGGAGCTTCAGCTTCAGCCTCACTCCTTCCAATGAATAGTCAGGACTGTTTTCTTTTAGGATTGACAGGTTGCATCTTCTTGCAGTCCAAGGGACTCTCAAGAGTCTTCTCCAACACCACAGTTCAGAAGCACCAATTCTTTGGCACTCATTTTCTTTATACTCCAACTCTCACATCCATACATGACTACTTGAAAAACCATAGCTTTGACTAGACGGACATAGCTTTGACATTACTTTGTTGGCAAAGAAATGTCTCTGCTTTTTAATACGCTGTCTAGGTTGGCCATAGCTTTTCTTCCAAGGAGCAAGTGTCTTTTAATTTTATGACTGCAGTCACCATCTGCAGTGATTTTGGAGTCCAAGAAAATAAAATCTGTCACTGTTTCAATTATTTCCCCCTCTATTTGCCATGATGTGATGGGATCAGATGCCATGATCTTAGTTTTTGAATGTTGAGTTGTAAGTCAACTTGTTCACTTTGCTCTTTCTCTTTCATCAAGAGGCTCTTAAGTTCTTCTTCGCTTTCTGCCATAAGGATGGCAGAGTGACAATATACAGGCTTGAAGTACTCCTTTCCCGATTTGGAACCAATCTGTTCTTCCATGTCTGGTACTGTATAACCTCTTGATCTGCATACAGATTTCTCAGGAGGCAGATAAGGTGATCTGATATTCCCATATCTTTGAGAATTTTCCACATTTTGTTGTGATCCACATGGTCAAAGGCTTTAGTCTAGTCAAGAAAGCAGAAGTAGATGTTTTTCTGGAACTCTCTTGCTTTTTCAATGATCCAATGGATGTTGGCAATTTGATCTCTGGTTCCTCTGCCTTTTCCAAATCCAGCTTGAACATGTGGAAGTTCACGGTTCATGTACTGGTGACACTTGGCTTGGAGATTTTGAGCATTACTTTGTTAGCTGTGAGATGAGCGAAATTGTGCAGTGGTTTGAACATTCTTTGGCATTGCCTTTCTTAGGAATTGGAATGAAAACTGACCTTTTCCAGTCCTGTGGCCATTGCTGAGTGTCCGAATTTGCTGGCATATTAAGTGCAGCATTTTCATAACGTCGTCTTTTAGGACTTGATATAGCTCAACTGGAATTCCATCATCTCCACTAGCTTTGTTTGTAGTGATGCTTCCTAATGCCCACTTGACTTTGCATTCCAGGATGTTTGGCTCTAGGTGAGTGATCACACCATGGTGATTATCTGGGTCATGAAGATCTTTTTTGTATAGTTCTTCCTTGTATTCTTGCCACCTCTTCTTAATATCTTCTGCTTCTGTTAGGTCCATACCATTTCTGTCCTTTATTGTGCCCATCTTTGTATGAAATATTCCCTTGGTATCTCTAATTTTCTTGAAGAGATCTCTAATCTTTCCCATTCTATTTTTTCCCTCTATTTCTTTGCACTGATCACTGAGGAAGGCTTTCTTATCTCTCCTTGTTATTCTTTGGAACTCTGCATTCAAATGGGTATATCTTCCCTTTTATCCTTTGCCTTTTGCTTCACTTCTTTTCTCAGCTATTCATAAGACCTCCTCAGGCAACCATTTTGCCTTTTTGCATTTCTTTTTCTTGGAGATGGTCTTGATCACTGCCTCCTGTACAATGTCACAAACCTCCATCCATAGATCTTCAGGCACTCTGTCTATCAGATCTAATCCCTTGAATTTATTTGTCACTTCCACTGTATAATTGTAAGGGATTTGATTTAGGTCATACCTGAATGGTCTAGTGGTTTTTCCTACTTTCTTCAATTTAAGTCTGAATTTGGCAATAAGGAGTTCATGATCTGAGCCACAATCAGCTCCCAGTCTTGTTTTTGCTGACTGTATAGAGCCTCTCTAGCTTTGGCTGCAAAGAATATAATCAATCTGATTCTGGTGTTGACCATCTGGTGAAGTCCACGTGTAGAGTCTTCTCTTGTGTTGTTGGAAGAGGATGTTTGCTATGACCAGTGTGTTCTCTTGGTAAAACTCAAAAATCCATAACCCTGAAACTTACTGGACTATAGTTTTATAATCAAAGAACAAGTGAGGAGGGGAGAACATCTTTGCCTTTCTTGAGTTGATGCCTTGCTTCCATCTTCAGTTCCTTCTCCAGGTTGAGCAGAGGAGTTTTCTTATACCTACATGGTCAAGTTAGGTCCACAAATTATTGCTTTTTATTGTGTGCAAAAAGCATGTCCTCACTTACTGAGCTCACTGGGCAGGATGTGGGCCTCATGTCACACTGTTTCACTGTTTGGGGGGCAAGTCTCATGCTTCTGTCACATGGTTTTGTTGCTAAGCAAGCCTGCATGGTTTTGTGGTTAAGTAAACCTGATTTCTTGAGTAATCATTAACTTACAGGGGTCTCCCATATTTTTTTCTACTTACAATCCCCTAGTGGGATTAACTATTTAATCACCTACTTTGTCCCTTCACTCTGTCCCTATTGAAACACTTTATGAAGGGATGGAAATTTTCTATATCTTCATTGGGTGGGTAACCACACAGACATTGATATGTGTCAGAAATCATTAAACTATGTACTAAAATATTTGCATTTTACTGCCCCACTTATGCAGCCATAAAGCTAATTTTAAAATGAAATAGAGATACACATTCATTAACTGATTTACTGATAATGGAATCATGATTGCTTACAACTCTAAAATTTGGGAATTTTGACAATGGTTCTTCAGAATACCCATTTATTTCTGGAGGTACTTTTAGGCTCCAATAGCTGCTTCTTCTGAGAAAGCAAACATACTCCTGATTTCTTTTAAAGCACCTTCATCTGACATTGGATTTTAGTAAAGTAAGAGCCTGGATTTTAGAACCTTCTTCATCACTCACTTTGACAAGAGAGTAGTGAGTGAGGACAAAAATACAAATGCAGTAAATGTGATAAGTGTGTTCATTACTTTGATTGTGGTGACAGCATCACTGGTGTATGCCTATGTCCAAATCCCCTATGTCAAAAGGTATGCCTTAAATATGTGCAACTATTCGTATATTACATGTGGCTCAATAAAGTTAAAAATAAGAAAACAATAAAGGACATGTAGTTTTCTAAACTAGTTTAAAATGTTAATTTAAAAGGGAATTGAATATTAACAAATAATTAAATTTCTAGGTACTTTCTTGCTACTATGAACCCTACAACATAGTTATCTTCAAAGAGATTCTTCTTTCTTCTTCTTTCCCAGAACTTCTTCATTTGAAATCCATTGTCATAAGGGAATCAGCGAATTTTGGTAAGAGAGACCAGCTTTTAGTGTACCTAATTCTTATTATTAGGAGTCTCAAGAAGTTGCCATTTCTGGCAACAATGCTACACCTAGACTTTCAAACTTTCTGGATTTTATTCCAAAATTCCTCATGTTCTCAGATTGTCCACTGCACTTCCTAGGCTTTGGCACTAAATTAACTTCTGTACACTTTTGTTGTTATTACAATTACTTTTTTTCTCATACTGAAATTAAAGTTCCTCAATCATTGATAATTTTAAAAAATACCTAAAGGTGCCAAAAAAAAAAAAAATCAAAATACCACAAATCTCACCATTATTCCTAAATGTTATATCATTTGGATGTATGTCCCAAACCCTTTTCTATACATATATATTACCTTTAAGAATTGGCATCAGCCATATGAGTAGGTTTGATGTTAGGACTTTGACGTTATTGTCATCAGTGTATCCTATGTGATGATTTGGAGAGCTGTGCTGGGATTACCCTCCATTGAAGCCCGGCTCAAGGCTTTTGGCACATGGCCTTCCATATCAGTGTCATCTTGGCTTTTCACACCTCTGCTCTCTTTACTTTCCTCACCCACCACTGTGGACGTCATGTGCCCTGAGGAGTACATGTCGTGTTTGCTCTTCTCTGTCCCCTGGTACCTCCCATGCTCAACCCCATCATCTGTAGAGTTAGAACCAAGCAGATCAGGGACAGGGTTATTCAAGGATGTTGTAGAAAAGACTCCCAACTCAAAGCATAGGGTTTTAACCACCCCAAGGTCCCCACTGTTAAGGCATTGATGATATAAATGCATACATTTTGCCAGGATGTCACAAATTGTCACAAAGTCATGGCTGTGAACAGTTGGCTCAGAGGACTGACATCCTCATGAAGCAAGAGGGACAATTTTCAGGATACCCTGGATAAGAACTCTCAGAAAGAAGTGACTGATAATGGCCACAAGGTTGGCCTATGTTCATCATCTTAAGAAACAGTAGAATAAAAAAAATTCAGTTATCAAATTAGTGAACATCTAAAAAGAATATCGTCTTCCACAGACCCCAAGGTGAAAATTCCTTTTACATGGCTGGTAGAAGTATAAATTGGTATACCTTGTTAAAAGAGTTTAAAATTTCCCTGAAAACTATTTAAAAGTCCTGTATTGTCCTCAACTTTGGAATTTACTTATAGAGTTTTAGAAAATGTTGTACAAAGATATGTAGGTGGCTCAGATGGTAAAGAATCTGCCTTCAATGCAGGAGATCTGGGTTCTATTCCTGAGTCAGGAAGATCCCCTGAAGAAGGGAATGGCTTCCCATTCGAGCATTCTTGCCTGGAAAATTCCATGGACAGAGGAGTCTAGTGAGCTACAGTCCATGGGATCGGAAAGAGTCAGACACAACTGAGCAACTAACAGTTTCACAAGCCATTTTTCCCTTCTGTAGAAATATTCAGATATATGGACAGATAGATATCCAATGAGACAGGCAGAGGTCTATAAATAATAGGCTCTATCTTGTAGCCCCTGCTTTTGAATGAAAACAACATAACACTTGGGCCAATTTTCAGGGGAGGAAGACAGGCTTAAAGCCCCATAACAGTGTACTTACAGATACTGAGTTAGTTTTGACCCTATGACAATTACCATGAGAATTTGTGCTGGAAGATAGCTGACTGACCAAGCGTGCATTTGTAATGCATTTAGGGTGTGACTCTTCTTACTTGGAGGATCAGTACATTTTTTTCCTGAAAAAAATCAGATCATAAACATTTTAGGCTTTGTCAGCCATACAATCTCTGTTGCAAATCCAGCTTGGTCATTATGGCATAAAAGCAGATATGGTCAATATATAAATATGTGCAAATGGCTGTATTCCAATAAAAGTTTATTTATAGAAATAGGTTGCAAGATGGATTTGGTGCTAGATTTTCCTAGCACCTGGCACGGCACAGAGAGGTATTCAATAAACATTTGCTGACGAAAGTAACAAATACAGGTCATTCTTCAGTAGCTATGGAATCACTAAGCAATTAACCTTACCTGAAAATGTTCTAACAGAAATGTCCACTTTGTCGCCAGACTCACGAGAGAGTTACATCCTCTTCTCATACTAGTGGTTGCCCTGCTGGCTATGAAAGGATTGTGTGTACCTCACACTGCTGGTATTCTGGGGGTTCATGCACTTTGATCCCTCTGGTGACCACCACCGAAGAGTCAATGACACAAAAACATCTGGTTCTTATCTACCCAACACCTTTTCAGTATTTAATCTCACTTGACCTGAGTCTTTGCTTGAAAATATTGATTCTTACCTGCTTCATAGCAGAAACATATAGGCAAGAATAACATCTTTTCAACTTTTTCCTTTAACAACCTACAGACACATGTGTCAGCCAGCTCGAAAGGCTCCTAAAAAGGGTTTCTGCAAGATCTGAAATAAACCGAGCCTCTTTCTGATTTTCTCTACATTTTTAACATTGTGAGAGAACTGGGGCTCACCTTATAGGTTTTACTCTATAATCTGGAAACTTTACCATCCTACCTAGGTAATAACTAGAGGCTTGCTCAAGACATATGCTCCTATCTGGCTTTTAGTGAAATTCAGAAACACACACCCACTATCTAGGGTTTTGTTTTATTTCCTTCTGCCTGGCCTGACCTTTGCAAACAGTCATATATGCTATTTGAGCTACAGGCTTCTTCTCTCCCTCCTTTTTGCCACCTGTATATCACTCTCCACTTGTGAACAAAAGCATAACTTACACCATCTTCATCCCTGGACTGAGCACTGGTGGAGAGTCTGGCTAAGGATATAATTTATCAGAGTAATCAATGATCTCTTTGATTGAATGTGGAAAGCGTTGCTGGTTTTGTAGATATGAAACCGTACACGTGTACATTTTATTGTTTCTCTCACAAAACCTCTGCATCTGTATTTAAAATGAGAAACACAGAGCTTAGTGCAGTTACATGATTTTCCCAAGGCCACATAATAAATTTGTGTCAAGTGCACAATGCCACACCCAGGGCTCTGGGTGGTCCACTCCTCTTCCTCTGCGAGGCAGTGATTGTTTGGAACACCCACTCTGGTTCGTTACAGCAGAGATTGTTGCCCTGTCATGAAAAAGTCAGATGCAAAGGAGACCTGTGAAATTGTACACTGAATTACAGATAGATCTGCGTTTGAACCTGGTGCCTGCTAAGTCACTGGGCTGGATGACTCTACAATAGGTTCCAGGCTGCTCTTCTGGAATCTCAGGTTACATACTGCTTTCTGCATCTTTATCAGCTTCTGCCCATGAGCCTTAATAGAGAATTCACCTGTCCCACAAACATTTTTAGGGGTGGTGACTCTCTTCTCAAGCAGAGTTCAGCTACTCATTTACTGTAGCTGCTTTCAAAAACCGGTTTCTCTCTGCTGATTCTATTTCCCAGATTCTCTGCTGACCTTTTCAAAGACCAAAGTTCCCTCCTAAGAGATGCCTCTCAGCTTCCTCCGGAGAAGGCAATGGCAACCCCTCAAGTGCTCTTGCCTGGAAAATCCCATGGACGGGGAGCCTGGTGGGCTGCTGTCTGTGGGGTCCTCGCTGGGAGTCGGACACGACCGAAGCGACTTAGCAGCACCAGCAGCTCAGCTTCCTCACTCCATTCGCTGGCTCTGATTTTCAGCTCTCAGATTTTCTTTTCAGAAGGACCATGGAGGAGCAGCGCTGATCTGCGACAGAAGTCTGAGTGGGCGGTGGGAGCCCTTGAGAGGCTCCTCTCTTTCCTCCCTGCACTTTCTGCTGAGTTCCTAGGGACTCTGGTGCCTTCACACTCACTCACTAGGTGAAATATCAGTTCAATCCAAGTTGCTCAACCCTGAAGGGATAAAGACTAAAATGGGCTGAGATCTTGCTAAGCAGTAGCTTCAGGGAAATTTAGACTCTGTTTAGGGTAGCTAAAACTAAAGCCCAGAACAATAATGCTGGAGCAGGGTGGGGTTGAGGTCCAATCTCCTTACTGGAGGCTTTGTGAAAGGAGGCAGTCTTCCTACTTTTCCAGAGTCTTCCTGGGGGTCACGCTACAAGCAGCAAGTCTTCTCTCTGGCTCAGCAGTCAGGTGCTCTGGACCTGGCCCCACACTGAGTCAGGCTGTCCTGCACCGTGCACACCTCGCCGTCCAACTCTGAAGCCTCTGTGAGCCCTGCTGCTCCCTGGGATGGGCAGAGAAGACTGGGACACAGGGCACTGCTCACTGTGAGCTCTGCTTTACCTCTCACCAACTCTCCCATGACCAGAAATAACTCTAAACAGTTTCTGGAATTCAGCTTTTGACAGAAACCACCCACTAGAGCTCAGCTGGTAAAGAATCTGCCTGCAATGCGGGAGACCTGGGTTCGATCCCTGGGTTGAGAAGATCCCCTGGAGAAGGGAAAGGCTACCCACTCCAGTATTCTGGCCTGGAGAATTCCACTGGACTGTATAATCTATGGGGTTGCAAAGAGTTGGACCAGACTGGGCGACTTTCACTTCACTTCATTTCTACACACTGGAGCATCTTTGAAGACCTGTGAGACTTGCTTTTGTTATTATAATCATATATAATGACCTGCCTCAGGGAATTCTGCCCCTCTGCCTGACTGTTAAACCCACAGGCAGGACATAATGTTTAGAATTTTTAGTAGAGTATAATTCTCAACTACTTGAACCTCATGCTGTGTGGTTCAGTAGAATAGGATTAAAGAAGTAGATTGACCTATCCTTCTCCAGCTGTAAGGAAGTTGTAAACTCAACACAACCTTTTTGAAGAGCAATCTTAAGTCCTCTAAGGGTTCACAAACCCAATGTTCCCCAGGCTTCCTGGGAGTTGGGTTTGTTTTCAAAGACAGAGGTACAGCTTTAATCTGAGTATGGTGAATCCAAGGTTTTATCTCAGGCAATTTGACAGATGAGCTCATGGTGAATAATACCTTGTATGGGCCAGTCTACCTTGCAGTCAGTTGATCCTCAGCCCGTTGTTCTCTCTAGGTTTTAAGGAGGACTCCATCACTGAGTTAGAAAAAATGTAAGGCTCCTTCAGTTGCATAGGCAGCTGGAAGCTTAGAAACTTAATATTGGATGAAAGGCTTTTACTCTAATATGTGGACAACTGGCTCATAGCTATCCTTACATATGACAAATGTCTAAAAAATACTATCAGAGTCCTGAACTATTTGGCTAATTGTGGATAAAATGTTTTCTAGAAAAAGGCCCAGATATGCAAACAAGGCATCTATCTGGGCTTTGTCCTCTCCCAAGGACAGTGGGGTATTTCACCTGACAGGAAGCAGGCAGTTCCAGGCTTGAGGGCACCCAAGACCGGCAGACAACTGAGAGGGTATCAGGGAACGGCAGGGTTCTGTTGGATTTGGATCCCAAATGGTAGGCTCATGTTAAAGCCCCTCTGTGAGGCACGGAAAGGGCACGATCGTGAGCCCTTCACTCAAGGTCAGAGGTTAGTATAATAGAGCAAAACTCAAGAACAGAGGTTTTCATAATGTCCAAAGACTCAACATAATTAGCAAGAAATAGGTATTTCATCATTCACAGATACCCTTTCTGGTCAGACACTTGAAATGGCTTATCATAAAATATTTCAAAGGGGCTTAATTTAAGCCTCCTTCTGGGGGCCACTCTGATATGTAGTGGGCAACTGGCAAAGCCTCATTTCAAGTTAAATTAGTTTATTGACATATTTTAGCAATTCTCCTTTTCAATGTATAACTCATTTTCTAAGTTTTTCCTGTTGGTTGTGGCCTCTAGGATGAATGTAAGTTCCAATCAATTCGCAGTGCTTCATACAGTTGTTAGGGTATGCTAAAGACAAACAGTAGTTTCTATGCTAACCCACAGGACACAGGAGGCTGGTTTAGTATCATCATCTAAGATGTGACAGGGCATCCAATTTGGACCAAGAGCCACTTTTGCAGTAGGGCAATTTCCTTTGTGCAAGTATCCTGTTCTTGTTGTTCAGTTGGTAAGTTGTGTCCAGCTCTTTGTGACTCTATTGACTGCAGCCCACCAGGCTTCCCTGTCCTTCAATATCTCCTGGAGTTTTCTCAAACTCATGTCCACTGAGTCAGTGATGCCATCCAACCATCTCATCCTCTGTTGCCCCCTTCTCCTCCTGCCCTTAATCTTTCCCAGAATCAGAGTCTTTTCCAATGAGTCAGTTCTTTGCATCAGGTAGCCAAAGTGCTAGAGCTTAAGCTTCAGCATCAGTCCTTCTAAAGAATATTCAGGACTGATTTCCTTTAGGATGGACTGGTTGGATGTCCACCCTGTACAAGGGACTCTCAAGAGTCTTCTCCAACACCACAGTTCAAAAACATCCATTCTTTGGTGGTCAGCCATCTTTATAGTCCAACTCTTACATCCATACATGATTCCTGGCAAAACCACACGTTTAACTATAAGGACCTTTGTTGGCAAGGTGATGTCTTTGCTTTTTATTTTATATTTTTAAATTTTTTTTAGGTAGGCCAGCAATCTTGAATGTAATATAGAATAATAAATTTGCAGAGGCAGTGGAAGAATCTTAGGAAAGGATGCAGAGAAGGCACGAGTGTATTAAAAAGGTTTTGATTTTTTTTTTTTTTTACAAAAATGGAAAACATAAGTGTAGCTGCTCATGGCATAGGTTTACGTTTCAGTATTTTCCATTTTGGATCCCCATATTAATTTTGAATACTGTTCCTACACATCCTGAAAGAATTTTCAAAATCACAGAGAAGATTCTGGTGCTATAAAGAAATTGGATCATGAATGCTGGTAATTAGTTGTCATGGAAAGGGCTGGAGCAGGAGTCTAGAAACTTGATTCCAGCTCTTCACCTAATTGTGGTACCTGAGTGTGTCTTTCACCTCTCAGAGTCCTCAGCCATAAAATTAGGAGGTGGGAATGATGAATGTCATTTTAGGTTTGCCAGGACAGAGCTGTTTAAATAGACCTCTTTGGGCCCTGAATATTTTCAGTTTTAGAGATTCTATTACCCTGTTGCTGCTGCTGCTGCTGCTGCTAAGTCGCTTCAGTCGTGTCCGACTCTGTGCAACCCCACAGACGGCAGCCCACCAGGCTCCCCCGTCCCTGGGATTCTCCAGGCAAGAACACTGGAGTGGGTTGCCATTTCCTTCTCCAATGCATGAAAGTGAAAAGTGAAAGTGAAGTTGCTCAGTCATGTCCGACTCTTAGCGACCCCATGGACTGCAGCCTACCAGGCTCTCTCCGTCCATGGGATTTTCCAGGCAAGAGTACTGGAGTGGGGTGCCACTGCCTTCTCCGATGTCTTTGCTTTTTAATATGCTGTCTAGGTTTTTCATAGCTTTCCTTCCAAGGAGCAAGCATTTTTTTTTTTTTTAATTTCATGGCTGCAGTCACTATCTGCAGTGATTTTGGAGCCCAAGAAAATAAAGTCTGCCACTGTTTCCATTGTTTCCCCATCTATTTGCCATGAAGTGATAGGATCAGTTGCCAAGATTTTAGTTTTTCGAATGTTGAGTTTTAAGCCAACTTTTTCACTCTCATCTTTCACTTTCATCAAGAGGCTCTTTAGTTCTTCACTTTCTGCCTTAAGGGTGGTATCATCTGCATATCTGAGGTTATTGATATTTCTCCCGGAATCTTGATTCCAGTTTGTGCTTCATCCAGCCCAGCATTTGCACGTGATGTACTCTGCATATAATTTAAATAAGCAGGGTGATAATACACAGCCTTGATGTACTCCCTTTCCCGATTTGAAACCAATCTGTTGTTCCATGTCTGGTTCTAACTGTTGCTTCTTGACCTGCATACAGGTTTTGCAGCAGGCAGGTAAGGTGGTCTGGTATTCCCATCTCTTTAAGAACTTTCCACAGTTTGTTGTGATCCACACAATCAAGGGCTTTGACATAGTAAATAAAGCAGGGTTGATAAGGAGTCTGGGGTCTCCGAGAGCGAGAAACAGGTCTGGGGCTCTTGAGGAGGAGAAAAGGAGAAACTTTTTTTTTTTCCCTACATTCCTTCATCTTAGTCACATAAAACATTTTTTCTTTTTCTTTAAGCCCAGAGCTAATGATTACACAAAAAAACAACAGATCTTGCTCAAGGATAGTTTTCCCTTAAACTCTGTAAGAATGATTATGTAACAATGTATCCTGCTGGAGGACATGTTTCTCCTTCTTAAGAACCCTCTGAGGGATCGGGTGGAGAGGGAGGTGGGAGGGGGGACTGGGATGGGGAATACATGTAAATCCAGGGCTAATTCATATCAATGTATAACAAAAACTACTGTAATGATGTAAAGTAATTAGCCTCCAACTAATAAAAATTAAAAAAAAAAAAAAAAAAAAAAAAAAAGAACCCTCTGAATAATCCTGACATCTTAAAATGTATATTGTGGGAGTGAGTCTGGTAAGACCTTTATGACCTTGAGACATTCTTTTGATTTACTGTAATAACCAATTGCTAAGGCAAGAGGGGGGCACTCTCTGCCCCCTTCTGATGTCTATGTCAGAAGGTTTCTCTGTCCTTTTTCACTGTAATAAAACTTCTGCCACACAAAAGCTCTGAGTGATCAAGCCTGGTCCCTGATCCTGAAGCTAAATCCTCTTCTTTGGAGATCACAAATCCAACATCATTCACTGTAAGCTATCAAACATAGGTAAAATTTGCATTCATTATCAGTCACTACTTTCAGGGTATTCTGCAAAGTGTTCCCCTTACTTTGGGAGGGTGGCTGATCTCTGAGCCAGGTGTTCACAAGGATGATTTTGTGAAAATATGTGACATCCTGGTGAACTTCTGCATTTATATTCCCAGATCGGTGGGGTGATTGGGGTGGTTGAAGCCCTATGCTTTGACTCAGGGGTCTTTTCCATAGCATCCTTGAATAACCCTGTCCCTGATCTGTTTGGTTCTAACTCCATAGATGATGGGGTTGAGCATGGGAGGTACCAGGAGATAGAGAATAGCAAACATGATGTGTACCACTCGGGGCACATGATGTCCAAAGCGGTGGGTGAGGAAAGTAAAGAGAGCAGGGATGTAGAAAGCCAAGATGACACAGATATGAGAGGCACATGTGCCAAAAGCTTTGAGCCGGGCTTCACTTGAGGGTAACTGTAGCACTGTTCTCAGAATCATTACATAGGATACACTGATGGCAATAACATCAAAGCCAACCACAGAGAAGGCCGCAAAAAGTCCATATGCACGATTTACTCTAGTGTCAGCACACACCAACTTCAGCACAGCCATGTGCTCACAGTATGACTGGGGGATGATCCGATTGGGGCAGAAGCGCATCCTGGACACCATGAAGCAGAAAGGACTCACCCACAGCAGCCCTCTCATCATCACACCTGCCCCCAGTTTACCCACGACAGATGGGGTCAGGACACTAGAGTGATGCAGCGGGAAGCAGATAGCCACGTAGCGGTCCAAGGCCATAGCCATGAGCAACCCGGACTCCACAGAAGAAAAGGCATGGATGAAGAACAACTGGATGAGGCAGGCATGGTATTCAATCTCATGATCATGGAACCAGAATATGGCCAGCATTTTAGGTTGTGTGGAAGTGGAGAGGACCAGGTCAGTGGTAGCCAGCATGGCCAGAAAGAGGTACATGGGCTCATGCAAGGTGGGATCAGTTCGGATTACATGAAGGAGAGTGATATTGCCGACTAGAGCCACAACATACATGGCACAGAATGGAAAGGCAACCCAAAACTGGGAATTCTCCAATCCTGGGATCCCAAGCAGGATGAAGGACACAGGATGAGAAGAGCTGTTCCCTGAAGTCAGCATTGCACTCTGGCTTATATTTCTCTACTGGGAAGGTATCTACTCTCTGCAGGAGATAGCATTAAAATAAATCTTTATTATTATTTATTATATTTGGATATAAGAATTGAATAATAAAGTAAAATTTAATGGTAAAGCAGAATAACTTCAGCTATTTTAATAAGTAAAATCTTGCAATATAAAATGATGCTAATCTGTGTTAATTATGTACATTTATGTTATTGAATATGGGGTCAGAACACACCACTAGTTGCAACCATGACATTTTATAAGAAACAACATTTTTTTGAAATAAGAATATGTAAAAGGAAAATTGAAGAATAAGGCCATATTAATTCTGTCCCTGTGTTCTAGTAAGAACTGACAACTGATTTGCTTAAACTTTCATATAGGTCATTTCATCCTTGTTGGAAATCCCTAACTCAGGGAAGCAGTTGGTTTACTACACCACAATGAGGAATCAGTTTCTGGAGGACCCATGCTCTGAGGATGTGGGAAGCAGTGATCTGTCCTTGCTCTTCCAGCCGGGAGAGGGCTCCTGCTTCTCCGAGGGGGGATACATATGCAGCTGACCTCATCATCTCCCTGCTGATAGCTTCTGAGACTCCCAAAGCCAAGGATCCTACTGTGTTCTCGAGGCCCCAGGAGGAAGTCCAGTCATGCCTTCCCCCTAGCCCCTCCCAGGACAGGGCTGATCTCTAGGAAGTGGAGCAAGCACCCTAGCCAAGGGTACCAGGCTGGTTAGGGGCTGAGCCAGGCTTCTACACCACATGCCCTGTTTTTCTCCGAATTTCATACACACTTAGACTGACCTGTATTGCGAGTATTCAGAGCCAGAATATATTTGAATTTTTACATGATAATCCCTTTTTTTCCTTCTATAGAAATACTTAGATGTATACACAGACATCCTGATGAAGTAGACAGAGATCTATAAACAACAGTCTCCGTGCTGGGTCCTCATGCTCCTGAATTAAAACAGCAGCAATACTTGGGTCACTTTTCAAAGTAGGAAGTCACTCTGGAAAAGACTTTGACTTAAAGGACCAGAGCAGTGTATTTATTGAGTTAGTTTTAACTCTAATACAAATGCTGTGAAGATTTCGGTTAGTAGGTAAAGGACTGACCAATTGGGCACCTATAATGGATTTAGTGTATGACCTCTCAGTTGGAGAATCAAATAACTTTCCTTGGTCAAATCATGAATATTTTAGGCTCTGTGGTCCACAGAATCTCTCTTAAAACTAGTTAGCATAGGTATTGTAGCATGAAAGAAGCCATAGTCAATATCTAACTTGTGGGTGTGGCTGTGCTCCAACAAAACTTTATTTTTAAAACCATGCTGCAAAGTGGAGCTGGTGTAGGGTATAGTTTTTCAATCCTTGTCCTAAGTGATAAATTTCATGAAGTTATCCCTGAGCTGTGCTTTCTTCCTAGAACCTCTGCTTTGCAAAGAAAGGGAATTTAATCAATGTTGACTGAAGAAACTAACAAATAAAGGTCATTATTCAGTAGCAATGGAGTCATGAAACAATTTTCCATATCTTTAAATGTCTGACAGAGCCTTCCACATTGGCTCCAAACCCAGAAGACAGTTATGTCCATTTCTCATACTAGCCGTTGCCCTGCTGGCCAGGGTTTGACTTTGGGAACATCATCCTCTGCTGGTATTTGCTGGTATCACAAGGATTGATGCTTGAGTCTGATCTCACTGCTGACCACTGTCTATCTCAGAGTCAATGGCAAAAAACACACTTGGTTCTTACCCAATATCTTTACACAATTTAATCTCAGTTGACACGAGTCTTTGTTTGAAAGCATTAGCTCTTACTTCCTTCAGAACAGAAAGACATAGTCAAGGAGAGCATCTTTTCAAACTCCCTTTATCAAATCACCTCTGGGTATGGACAAATGTTTCATTCACACAACTCAGTGGTTCCTAAGAAGGGTTTATGCATGATCTGAAATAAGCTTAGCCTCTTTCTGATTTTATCTAGATTTGTAACATTGTGAAAGAAGTGGAACTAAGATCCTAAGTCCTGCTCTAAATTGAAAACTTTACCATCCTTCCTAGATAGTAGATATTTGGGTCTTTCCAGGTGGCTCAGTGGGAAAGAATCTGCCTGCCAATGCAGGAGACACAGCTTCAATCCCTGGGTGGGAAAGATCTCCTGGAGAAGGAAATGGCAACCCACTGTAGTGTCATTGGCCTGGGAAAGCCCATGGACAGAGGAGCCTGGCAGGCTACAGTCCACGGGGTTGCAAAACAGTTGGACACAACTCTGATGGGCTCAAAGAGTCGGACATGACTGGGCAACTAAGACACACACACACACAAGGCTTAGCCATTAAAAACAAAGTCACCAATCATAAACAGAAAATGAAAAGAAATTCAGAAACACATACATTATCTGGGCACTAGGGATTGTTGTATCCCCTTTGACCTGGCCTGGTGTTCTCAAACAGTCATATATTGTGCTTACTCCAGAGGCTCCCTCATTTCCCTCTTTTCACCTCCTGTGTGTCACTCTTCACTTGCAAGGACATAGTCACTGAGGCTTAAGGTCACTTGGAAAAGCATACTTGAGTCATCCTCACTGTTGCAGTGGGTACTGGTGATGATGCTGGATATACATTTATCAAAGAGAATAATCTAATTCTGAAAGATATTGCTATTTTTGTAGATACAACACTATACACTTTTACATTGTATAGTTTCTCTCGTAAAGCCTCTGTACCTTTATTTACAGTGAGAGAAACAGAACCGAGGGTAGCTACATGATTTGCCCGAAACCACACAAGAGATCAGTGCCAAGCACACAGCTCCACACCCACTGGTCTTGGTGGTCCACAACACTGCCCCTGCTAGGTAGTGACTGATTGCAACACCCATGCTGGCAGCATACAGCAGTCACTGTTGCCCTGCCATGAAAAAGCCAGACACAAAGGGAACCTGTGAAATTGTTTAGTGAATTACAGATAGATCTGCATTTGAATCTGGAACCCCACTAAGTCATTGACCTGGGTGCCTCTGCGATAGGTTGCAGGTGGATTTTCTGGCACCTCTGGGTATAGACTGCTGAATGGCATCTTCATTGAATCTGCCCACGAGCCTTAGTAGAAACTCACCTGTTATATAAACTTCTTTTGGGGTGGTGACTCTCTTCTCAATCAGGGTTCAGCTACTCATATACGGTAGCTTCTTTCAAAACCAGTTTCTCTCCACTGATAGATCTATTTTCCAGACTCTCCTATGGCCTTTTCACAGACCAAAGGTCGCTCATGAGTGATGCCTCTCAGCTTCTTCATTCTATTCTTATATTCTGTTGGCTCTGACATTCAGGTCTCGGATTTTCTTTCTTGGGTCGACAGTGGAAGAGCAGAGATGACCTGAAATTCAAGTCTGAGTGGAAGATGGGAGCTTCTTGAGAGGCACCTCTCTTTCCTCTCTGCACTTTCTGCTGTGTTCCTTTGAAATCTGGTACCTTCACTCACCTGATGAAATATCAGTTCAATCCACGTTGCTCAAACCCAAAGGGCTAAAGACTAAATGGGCTATCTTGCTAAGGAACAGCTTCCGGGAATTTTACACTCTGTTTTATTACTTTGGGATGGAGAAGGCAATGGCACCCCACTCCAGTGTTCTTGCCTGGAGAATCCCAGGGACGGAGGAGTCTGGTGGGCTACCGTCTATGGGGTCACACGGAGTCGGACATGGCTGAAGTGGCTTAGCAGCAGCAGTAGCAGTTATTACTTTGGGGCATTTAAAACTGAGACCCAGAACCATAATTCCAAAGTAGTATGGCATCCTGATCCAACCTCCTTCCTGGATGGATTGTGTAAGGAGGTAGTCCTTCTATTTTTATAGAATTTTCCTGGAGGACACAGAACAAGCAGCAAGTCTTCCCATCTCAGGCTGGAGATCAGCAGTCATGATCTCTGGGCCTGGAGCCCCCAGTGAGTCAGGCCATTCTGCACAGAGCATACCATGCCTCTAGCTCCTATAGACTGTGAGTCTTACTGCTCCCTGGGATGGGCAGAGATAACTGGGGCCCAAGGCACCTCTCACTGAAAGCTCTGCTTTATCTCTCACCAACTCCAACTTTACCAGACACAACTGTAAATGGCTTCTGGAAAAACAGCTTATAACCGAGAACACCAAATGGAGCCTCTTAAAAACCTGTGAGTGTTTACACTTTCCCTTCCCCCAAGCACCAATTCTCTCCACCCTCCTAGGTCCCACTGCCTCTTACTTTAACTGACTTCCTCTAAGCCTGGAGACTAAAAGTGGAAGCATTAACCCCTAAATCTCCTTTCTTCTCTATATGTGTGCGTTCTTTATATGAGTGCATTTGAAGGCACATATAATAATGTGTGTTGCTGAGATTGTTTTTGTTCAGTTACTAAGATGGGTTAGACTATTTGTGACCCCAAAGATTGCAGGACACTAGGCTTCCCTGTCCTTCATTATCTCCTGGAATTTGCTCAAATTCATGTCCACTGATTGTATGAATGTAACTTTATCTATATGCATGTACTTTATTGTTTGCCAGAGTATGTATATTTACAACTGAAGGGATATTTTGTGCAATGTGCAAGTGTGTTCATTCGTCATGTATATTGATGTGTATATCTGAGTGATAGTAATAAATACGTATGTAAGATAGTGGATTTTCTTGAGGATGTTTGTATGTGAAATTGTATATACATGCAAGAACAAATAATTACTTCCATGAAGTATACATTTTAGTGTGATAACAGGCCTCTGTGAGGGCAAGTTCACTATACATGTGGAGAAAACAATGTCACCTGCCATTTCAGTAAGAAAAGAATATTGCCTGCCATTAAGTCATCAAGCCACCAACCAGTGGGCTCTGGAAGGTATCCCCTTTCTGCAACACCATTTCTTAGTTACAGGAAATAGTCTTTATTCAGTATCCTTGACTCCGTGAATTCCAGTAAGTGGGTTCAACAGTTGCTAGCTAGGGAAGGGAGGTGATATAGAGACAAAGGGAGGAACAGTCAAAATAACACCCCCAACCCACCCCCCCCACACACAAAATAGTGCAGCCTTGGGGCAGTGTCCTGATCCTCTCTCAAGGGATATACGTAACAATAACTTTGAACTGTTTTGCAGATCAGCACATCCCACCAGGTGGAAGAAATTAACTGTATGCTTCCCACAAACATGTAGACCCCAGACCACTTGGAACCAGAAGGTTGATGATGCTGACTCCCACTTATTAGCACACCACCAGCCAATCAGAAGACTGTCCAATAGATGACCATGTCGTCTTTGAGCCATTACTATAAAACTCTTCATAATCCCTCCAGATTCGGACACAGAGTATGACGGCATTACAATAGCAATAAAACTATTATTTTCTATTTCACCTAAAACTCTGTCTGAGAATTAGTTTCATGCTGGGGTACAGAGGGTGGATTTGACTTCAATAGTAAGGACTTGAATTCAGATACTGATGTTCTAACTTCTAGTACCTCTGAATGTGACCTCATTTGGAAATAAGCTCATGTTGTGCTATGCTTAGTCGCTCAGTCATGTCCAACTCTTTGGAAACAAGCTCATTGCAGATGTAATTAAAACTAGTAATTATAATAAATAGATAATGAAATGAAATGAAAATAAACTAGTAATAATAATTTCATGCTGAAGTAGAGTGGGTTCCTAGTCAATATGACCGATCTCCTTCTAAAAAGGGAAAATTTGGACATTGAGACATGCACCTACATGGCATGGCTCATAGTTTCATTGAGTTACACAGGCTGTGGTCCATGTGATCGGTTTGATTAGATTTCTGTGATTGTGATTTTCATTCTGTCTTGTCCTCTGATGGATAAGGATAAGAAGCTTATGAAAGCTTCCTGATGGGAGAGATTGACTGATGGGCAAAACTGGGTTTTTTTTCTGATGGGTGAGGCAATACTCAGTAAATCTTCAATCCAATTTTCTGTTGATGGGCAAGGCCCAAACTATGGTGGAGGTAATGAAGATAATGGCGACCTCCTTCAAAAGGTCCCATGCATGCACTGCCACACTCAGTGCCCCTGACCCTGCAGCAGGCCACCGCTGACCCACGCCTCCATCAGAGACCCCTGGACACACTCATGGGCAAATCTGAGTCAGTTTCTTGTGAGGTCTCTGCTCTTTTTCCTGGGTTCTGGTGTGCACAAGGTTTTGTTTGTGCCCTCCAAGAGTCTGTTTCCCAGTCCCGTGTAAGTTCTGGTGGCTCTATGGTGGGGTTAATGGTGACCTCCTCCAAGAGGGCTTATGCCATACCCAGGTCTGCTGCACCCAGAGCCCCTGCCCCTGCGGCAGGCCACTGCTGACCCATACCTCCACAGGAGACACTCAAACACTCAAAGGCAGGTCTGGCTCAGTCTCTGTGGGGTCTCCTGGTGTGCACAAGGTTTTGTTTGAGCCCTCTGAGCATCTCTGGCAGGTATGGGGTTTGATTCTAAATGCAATTTCACCCCTCCTACCATCTTGCTGGGGCTTCTCCTTTGCCCTTGGACATGGGGTATCTTTTTTTTTGGTGGGATCCAACATTTTCCTATCGATGGTTATTAAGCAGTGAGTTATAATTTTGGGGTTCTTTCAAGAGAAGATGAGTGAAGACAAGTGCACGTCCTTCTACTCTGCCATCTTGATTGAGCTTAGACGGACGGGTTATGGTGGAGATGTTTTGATAAAACGTGGTCACTGGAGAAGGCAATGGAAAACCACTTCAGTATTTTTGCCCTGAGAACTCCATGAACAGTATGAAAAGGCAAAAAGATAGGCCACTGAAAGATGAACTCCCAAGGTCAGTAGGTGCCCAGTATGCTACTGGAGAAGAGTGGAGGAGTAATTCCAGAAAGAACGAAGAGACAGAGCCAAAGCAGAACAACGCCCAGTTGTGGATGTGACTGGTGATTTGCCCAAGACCACATAACAAATTTGAAAGTGAAAGTCGCTCAGTCGTGTCCGACTCTTTGAGACCCCATGGACTATACAGTCCATGGAATTCTCCAGGCCAGAATACTGGAGTGGGTAGCTTTCCCTTCTCCAGGGGATCTTCCCAACCCAGGGATCAAACCCAGGTCTCCTGCATTGCAGGTGGATTCTTTACCAGCTGAGCCACAGGGAAACCCAATAGATTAGTGCTGAGTGCATAAGTCCACACCCAGTGCTCTTAGTGGCCCACACCACTGCCTCTGCTAGTGTGATTGATTGGCACACTCACTCTGGTAGCACACAGAAGAGATTTTTGCTTGCCCTGTCATGAAAAAGCCAGATACAAAGGGGACCTGCAAATTATAGGGAAATCTGAATTTGAGTGCAGAACTCTGCTTTTCATTGGACTGGTTGCCTCTATAACAAGATTCCAGGCTGATTTTCTGGCATCTCTGGGTATAGACTGCCTTATCTAGGATGGTGTCTTTATTGCCTTCTGCCCATGAGCCTTAAGAGAAAACTCACCTCTTCTGTAAACTCCTTTAGGGGTGGTAACTATTCTCAACCAGGGTTCAGCTACTCATTTGCTGTAGCCCCTTTCAAAACCAGTTTGTCTCCACTAATTAATCTATTTTCCAGACTCTCTAATGTCTTTTTCACAGACCAAAGTTCCCTCCAAAGAGATGCCTCTCAGCTTCCTCATTCTATTCTGCTGATTCTGACTTTCAGATCACAGATTTTTTTTTCCCCTTTGGTGGACAATGGACAAGCAATGCTGACCTGCCACCCAAGTCTGAAATGGGAAAGGAGAGCCCTAGAGAGGTGTCTGTCTTTTCTCTCTGCACTTTTCCCTAAATTCCTACAGAATTTGGTGCCTTTACACTGACTCATAAAGTGAAATATCAGTTCAATCCATGTTGCTCAAGCCCAAAGGGATAAAGACATTAATGGGATGATATTTAGCTAATTAATAACTTTAGGGAAGTTGAGACTCTGTTTTTGTACTTTGGGGTATTTTAAACTAAGACCCAGAACAATAATTCTGGAGTAGTACACTGTTCAGATCCAACCTCCCTCCTGGAAGGTTTGTGTATGGAGGAAGTCTTCCTACTTTTCTAGAGCCTCTCTGGAGGACACAGAACAAGCAACATGTCTTCTTCCCATCTCAGACTGAAATCAGCAGTCGTAATCTCTGAATGTTGAAAGCTTGTCTTTATCCCTTTAAATTGCTAGCGGGCAAAATGGAAGATAACTTGAATTCTGGAGAAAGCAAAATGTTATCCCAGAAATCCATGGTCGAGTGTAAATTAAACAAAAATGTGACATAAATGTGGGTAATTGAATCAGAGCCAAAGGGAAAAAAAAAGTGATTTTACTTTGTTGAATGGATGCCTCCTCTCACAGTGCTGTGTGTTTGCATGCTGAGTCCCCTCGGTCATGTCCAACTCTGTCATCCTATGGACTGTAGAGTCAGGCTCCTCTGTCCACAGTATTCCATAGGCGAGAATAGTGGAGTGGGTTGCCATGCTCTTTTCCAGGGATTTTCCCTATCCAGGGATCAAACCCGTGTCTCCTGCATCTCCTGCACTGTGGGCGGATTCTTTACCCACTGAGCCACCTAGGAAGCCAGATACGCGTTTAGTTACAGAAAATTTCTTGGGTTTTAGATTCTGTGTTGAATAATGTTTATTTAATCATATTCCAATCAAAATTGATTTGCTTTAAAGTTCAAACAACTGAAACACAAATATAGTATATGTAATAATAGCTACAAGACCATCAGTTCAGTTCAGTTCAGTTCAGTTCAGTCGCTCAGTCGTGTCCGACTCTTTGCGACCCCATGAACCACAGCACACCAGGCCTCCCTGTCCATCACCAGCTCCCAGAGTTTACTCAAACTCATAAGACCATATATAAATTTATATAAATATTCAGACAAATATTATGGTGTAGGTGATTATATTAATATCTGGGAATGATGAAAGGAGATAAGGATAAGGGCATTTCTTGTCTGCACCCTGCACAGCAATAAACAAAATTGAAAATTAATGGAGGAAAAAAAAAGACTTTACATTCATGGAACATTTTATAAAGATGGTGAAGTAACTAAAAGAGATGGCAAACATATTATTTAGATTTTCTTCAATCTAAAACATACTATTTAGTATTTCCCAGCTGAGCCTCCTGGGAAATTCTAGTCTTCCACCCAGGATTATGCTGCTCATCTAGTTTTACTCTCTCCAAGCCCCAAGGGGCTCCTGGCAGCAGGGCTGAGTCACATGCTGGGCTCCTCAGAAGGCTGGGTCTGAGAGCTACCCACTGTACAGTTGGCTGGGTGATAGAGGAAAAGGCAGCTGCCTCTCTGCTGGGAGCCAGGTAAGATGCTAGGACCAGAAGGTGCAGACCAAGAAGAGGGACTGTTGAAAGCACATCAGATGGGCAAGGAACAGAGCAGAGGGAGGGATGGGGAGAGGGGAGGCAAAAGACTGCACACCTGAGGAGGGAGAGGAGAGGGGATCAGAGTGACAGCCCCAAAGCTGGAGCTTGTGAAAGTTAAGGGGTGCATTTGCAAGCACATATATGTCTATAGGAAAAGCATGAAATTCAGTTCTATCAAGAAATTGAGTGAATTGTACTTCTGTGTGGCTCAAATTTGATATTTATTGTATATTTTATTGTTATTTCACACAGCTTTTAAATTTGATTTCTGTTTCCCTATTTGTTAGAAAGTAAATTTCTTGAATTCTTTCACTTGGCATCAGTTCCACCTTTTTACAGGATCCTCATAGTCTGAGCTTCTAAGAAACATAAATGTTTAGAAAGAAGTACTTCAAATACATCTTGGCATTTGATAATCATAGAAACAGCTGGATATTAGCAGACCTGGGATTTTATTTTTTAACTGAAATATAGTTAATTTACAATGTTGTATCAGTTTCTAGTGTACAGCAAATGATTCAGTTATATACATATGTATAAATATTATTTTCAGATTCTTTTCCATTGCAGGTTATTATAAGACATTGAGTACAGTTCCCTGTGCTATACAGTAGGTCATTGTTGGTTAGCTATATTATATATAGTAGTGTGTATATGAGATAAATTAGGGGTTTGGAACCAGGGATATTTAAGTCCAAGGTTTATAGATAAGGAATCTTGGATGGGAATGGGTTACTAAGGTCCTACCTCTCACCAATGTCAATGTAGGAGCAAGGACTTGTACCTTCTTTATTGTTATACTGGGCCAGAATAATACATCCCAACATCCATGATCAGAACCTCTGGACACAAAAATTTATTGTTTTATTGTTCCTGTTCCCAACTTTCTTCCCATCTATCTAACCACAGCCTGTCACCAAATAAATAACACATGCACCATCTACTTTAAATCAGATGCAGCAGTGTTCTCTGGCCTTGGCATTCTAATGTGTATATTTGCTGTACAACTTATTTTACTTACACATATCTTTTGTAACCAGCTGTATTTAACGTAGTGTGTTCTGTATTGGTATTTTACTTAACTGTATTCATTTCATCTTATTTAAGAAGGCACTCCCTGAAAAAATATGCATTTTCCCTATTTATTCTAATGTTAATTATTATAGCTTTTTTTCCACCTTGGAATTTTTAACCCAAGTGCAGAGATGTGTGAAATAGCAATCCTTTCATATTTTAATAAATTGTTAACCAACTGACCAAGTATTATTTATCATATCAAATTTTTCCTGGTGATGTAACATGCCATTGTCAATATATTCTTTATCTTCATTTATACATTTTTTGGAAATACTCTTCTATTCTGGGGGTGTATAATTTTAAACCTTTGACCATTACATTTTTTAAATTATAATAGCTTTCCATTACATTTTGACATATCAAAGGATATCCCATCTGTGTTGCTTCAATATTATACCAAATATATTTGCACATTTATAGTACCTAACACATTTTATAATACATCTGTCACTATTCATTAAAAACTTTTGTGTTATTGACTGATAACACTGAATTTATGGGAGTGTTAATGGGAAAATTCACATCTTTTTACTGTTGAATATTCATTCTTACTTTTAGGATAGGCATAAAGGACTTAATGTTCTTCAGTAAATCTTTACAGACCTCCCCTATCTCTGCCAGACACAAACTTCTGTCATACAAATGCATTTTATAGCTTTGTAACTATTATAAATAAATCCTTACTTTTATAAAATTTCCCCAGCAGTTAATTTCTTTTTTTAAAAAAATTTTTATTGGAGTGTGGTTGGTTTAAAATGTTGTGTTATTTTCAGGTGTACATCAAAGTGAATCAGTTATACATATGTCCATGCTTTTCAAATTTCTTTTCTCATATAGGCCATGATAGAATATTGAGTGGAGTTCCCTGAGCTATATAACAGGTTCTTAATAGTTATCTATTTTACACATGATAGTTTATCAGTCTCAATCTTCTGGTTTATCCCTTCCCCATCCCACCTTTAGTCTCTGGTAACAAGTTTGTTTTCTATATCTGTGACTTTACTCTCAGTGGTTAACTTCTGTGGCAGAAAAAAGCTATTCATTTGTGATACTGATCATCTATACAATCACTTTGGCAGATTCTGTTTTTAAGAGTTTTCAGTCTATTCTTTAAATGATTAATTAAAACTTAAATAAAGACATTTTTGCTTTGTCTCAAAGGTAACACTATCTCCTTTTATTTACTTGTTTTTTTCATTTATGAAGACTGCTCCATTAAATGTTGAATAGTAGTTGTGTTAACAAATATCGTTGGGGCTCAGGGTAGCCCATCCCCAAATACATTACAATGGCATGTTGATTATTTTGAATTAAAAGTTACTTTAGAAACAACCAGTGCAAGAAGGACACTCTGACTGTCTTCTTTCTTTCTGAAATTAGGAAATAAATCTCCCATGTGAAACCTTCCCTATACTATAGGGTAAAGAGAGGACCTTATCATCAGAGACAGGGAATTCAGAGCCCAGAAGGCTGTACAGACAGACCTCGCTACTTCTTTACTAATTTACCACCCCAAACCAAAACTCAGTTTAGATGTGTCACTAATTAAGCATCCAAGCCTAAGTTTCTTTGTCTGGTCATTTCCTCACACACTCCACATGTAGAAATCAAATTTAATGTGTGTGCGCGTGCGTTTCATCTGTTAATCTGCCTGGTGTCAATTTAATTACTAGATTAGCCAAAAACTCAGTATGGGTAGGGGGGAAATTTTCCCCTCCCTAAAAAAATCTTTATCTTGTCACTAACTTTAATAAATCTGCTTTTCACAGGTCACTGGTAAATACATTTGCTCCAAATTTCTGAAAGAAACCTTTCATTTGGAACACTATTTGCATTTTAAATATTAAGAATTTTATCACAGATTGCCATTGAATTTTCTGATTTCCTCCTCATCTCTTGAGAAAATCATCATTTGCTTCCCTTGCTCGGTTGGTGTAGTCATACCATGGATAGCACAGGCTCATTTGGTGATTGCTTTTCTATAAATGTTATCTATTTTGTATTTGTTGCCAAATATAGTATTGTACTTATGCATACTATTCTATTATAAACTTTTACCTCTCTGTTCTTATCATTTCTCATCCAGTTAGTCATGCTTTTTCTAAAACTTTCTTGAAAAAATTCACATATTTTCTTTTTAAATAATCGACTTTGGTTTTATTGTTAATGCATTAATTTGTGCTCATTTTCTGTATTTTTTCTCTGAATTTTATTTAAATATTTTCCTAACATCTTAAGCTGAAAACAAAAAATATTTTATATCATTTCTTTCTGCATTGAATAAAAGAAAGTTTCATTAAAACAATGAGGGTTTGACCAATATGAGCTGTGCTTAGTCGCTCAGTTGTGTCTGACTCTTTGCAACCCCATAGACTGTAGCCCTCCAGGTTCCTCTGTCCATGGGGATTCTCCAGGCAAGAATACTGAAGTGGGTTGCCATTCCCTCCTCCAGGGAATCTTCCTAATCCAGGGATCAAATCCAGGTCTCTCCTTGCAGGTGGATTCTTAACCATTTGAGCCACCAGGGAAGCCCATCATTGTTTTCTAATAAATGTATATTTTTCAGGTTAATATACTGCACTCCAGTGCATTCCTCACAGGTTCTGATATGTGTTTCTCTCATTTTTATTCAGTTTAAAATATTTTTTTCTCATTAATATTTTTCTATTATAGAGATGATTTTTAATAAATAAATGTTGCTATTGATACGGAATCCTTTGCTGGGGGTTCAGGGGGAAGTTGTTGAATGGCAGGAGAAAAATAATAGAGACTTTTGCCATATAATATATATAGAGAGAAAATTTTCAGAAAGAAGGTGTTGTCAGAATAATGTGTAAGTGGTGGATAAATAAGATGGTCACCAAAATGATTCAACTGACTTTGGCGGTTCTATTATACTTTGGCACTGTCTTCCATACTGGGTGTATCCTTAATATCTAATTCTCTGAGCCCTTTGCACACAGAACTATTAATGATGAGATTCTTTTCTTGAGAAGCCTAAGCAGCATCATACCCACACAACTGACATGGAATTAACATTTTATGTGTCTGAAATTAAGCATCTAAAAAATATTTGTCATGGACATTTGTCAGACTATGTTAGAGACCCCTTCTCTGCATGCTTCCGCCTCATTGAATGAGGTCATAAATGCACTGGGGTCATACGTGAAGGTTCCAACTTCAGCTCTTCTATGTCTAACTCCATAATTTCGGGAAAATTAACTTAATCACTTTAAACATCAGTTTCCCCATTTATATATTAACTAATATATAAATATTAGTTAATAATAATAAATAATTATTTAAATAATAAATAAATAAATACACTAATTTCCCCCATTTATATATTAAAAAAAAGATAACTTTTTTGGTACTTGACTGGACAGTTATGATTATTAGATCAGATTATGGATATGAAGATAATCACATCTGTCACGTGGTTTGTATTTAAGAAATGCTAGCCTTTGTCATTCTTTGTGTTTCAGTAGTAGTTGTTTAGTCGCTAAGTCACGTCCGACTCTTTGGCTGCCCCATGAACTGTAGCCCATCAGGCTCCTCTGTCCATGGGATTTCCCAGGCAAGAAAACTGGAGTGGGTTGCCATTTCCTTCTCCAGGAGATCTTCCCAACTCAGGGATAGAACTCATGTCTCTTGCATTGCAGGAGGATCCTTTACCACCACTGAGCTACCAGGGAAGCCATTTTAGCAGTAACTTGCCAGATTTATCAAAATGAGGTGTTACTGGACTATGTTAAAATAATGGCAAGTTTTGTCTTTTTTTTTCTTTCTTCCTTCCTTTCTTCTTCCCTCCCTTCCTTCCTTTTATACTTTCCTTCTTTCCTTCACCTTTCCTAAATATGTGGTTTCTCTCAATGTTATCTTTATCTTTAAAGATTAATCAGGGGACTATTTAATTAAGTCTTCATTTACTCATATGCCATATATACATTTATACATACTACCTTCCTTCGAGAGTTAATGTATGGGTAAAATCATATAATGCTTACTAGAATTTGTCAACAACAAAGGGAAATTTCAATGAATGAGAGATATACTAATTTTTCTTAGTGTGATTCTTTGGCCCATCATCACATATATGGGATGTCTTAGACATATGTGTGTTAGTCACTCAGTTGTGTCCAACTCTTGTGACCCCATTGACTATAACCTTCCAGGCTCCTCTGTCCATGGAATTCTCCAGGCAAAAGTACTAGAGTGGGTTGCCATTCCCTTCTCCAGGGGATTTCTCTACCCAGGGATTGAACCCAGGTCTCCTGCATTGCAGTCAGATTCTTTACATACTTCTGAATATATCCCTGGAAAACCTAATAATATCCACATTTCAAATATGAGCTGATTTTTTGGGTCTTTAGTCTATGATCAATAAATTATTTTTTAAAAATCCTGGAAGCCAGATTTATCAGCATATTGTTTAGGTATTCGACTGGGAACTTTTATAGTTAGGAAAGATTGAACTATGTTATTGTTGCCACCAAAGACAAATATAGACTTAAGAAAATTTGATGTAAAATTATCCAGGGAATCTTCAATTCTCAAAAATGAGAAATACTGAGGGACAGAAAAAGAAACTTGTGGCTCTATAAAACTCATAAAATACTAAAATTCCTAGATCAGCAGTAGCAATTTAGTGACTCTCAGAGTGTCTAAATGATAAGCTACATTTTTATCATGTGTTATGTTTAATTATTCAAATACCCCTGTCTTCTCAGCCCCTCATTATGTGGGTCCTCAACAATACCAGTACTCAGCCTCTGACCTTCCTCTTGACGGGTATTCCAGGACTGAGAGCAGCGCAGATCTGGGTGTCCATCCCTGTTTGTCTCCTGTATGCCGTCGCCCTCTCTGGGAACAGCATGATCCTGTTTGTGGTCCTCCGTGAACAGAGCCTTCATGAGCCCATGTATTATTTCCTCTCTATGCTTTCAGCCACAGACCTGAGCTTATCTTTGTGCACACTTTCCACTACCCTTGGGGTCTTCTGGTTTGAAGCCCGAGAGATCAACTTAAACGCCTGCATTGCCCAGATGTTCTTTCTCCATGGATTTACTTTCATGGAGTCTGGGGTTTTGCTGGCCATGGCCTTTGATCGTTTTGTGGCCATCTGTGACCCACTGAGATACACCAGCATCCTCACCAATGCCAGGATCGCCCAGATTGGGATGAGCATGTTGACAAGAAACGTTGCTGTCATGTTGCCAGTTGTGCTTTTTGTCAAGAGGCTGTCCTTCTGCAGTTCTACAGTCCTTTCACATTCTTACTGCTACCATGTTGATCTCATTCAACTCTCATGCACAGACAACAGAATCAGCAGCATCCTTGGTCTGTTTGCACTCTTCTCCACGACAGGGTTTGACTGTCCTGGTATCTTGCTCTCCTATGTCCTGATCATCCGATCTGTCCTCAGCATTGCCTCCATAGAGGGCAGGCAGAAAGCCTTCAACACCTGCGTTTCCCACATCAGTGCTGTTGCCATATTCTACATCCCTCTCATCAGCCTGTCTCTTGTCCATCGCTATGGCCATTCAGCACCTCCCTTTGTCCACACCATCATGGCCAATATCTTCCTGCTTATTCCTCCTGTGCTCAACCCTATCATCTACAGTGTGAAGACTAAGGAGATTCAAAAGGCTGTTATCAAGGTCTTAATTCAGAAGCAAATCCAAATCTAATCTTTAGTTGTCTCAGAGTTAAGTGCTTTGAATGAATGCCTTGGTAGAATGGTGTAACTGTCCAACAAATGCCTAGATATGCCTCCAACAGTACAAACTATTCAACCTATAGGTTGTATGATATTTGCTTAGTTTTCTTATTCTGTAAGTTCATATTAATACCACTTAAATTATTGTTTTTAAGATAAAGTGAAATAATGTATGTAAACAAATATATATATTTGAAAGTAGTATGAGGCCTGAATAAAATATTCATAGACTCTGTCTGCAGCTCATTTATGTAGGAAGCTTTACTAATAAGCCAATTCTTTTCTGAATGATATACAAAAAGCACTTCTAATAATTGAACTTTTTTTCTTAAAACTCTCAACTCCCTGCATGCTTCCAAAACAGATGCACTATAGAATGGATCCTAAAATACACATCAGTGTAACTTAACATTGTATCTTATGTAGGTAAATTTATCTTTGCCATTTATTATGTTATAGGGACCTGTGAATGTAAAATGTCATATCAAGAGCTCTGGATCAGCTATGCTGCTATTAGCTGAACATTAAAAACTTGTAATAACATTTCTAACATCCCAGGAGTGAGGATTATACTGTTTCCCCATCATCAGCCTTGAGAAAAGAGAGCTCATACTTTTGGCTCATGCTTTATTTCCAGCTCTGCCATTGTGGCTCCATCTATGGGCCCACTGGACCAGCAGCAGTGGAGCTAAGGCCAAGTGATATTTCTATGTAGCTTCTCTCCTCTTCGTTATCGAGTTCCTCCACCTAGGTGTGTACAGTTTGGTGGGTAGTAGCATGAGATTTGGTGGGTGGTAGCATGAGGTAAGGGGCTTCCCTGGTGGCTCAGACGGTAAAGAATCTGTCTGCAATGCTGGAGACCCAGGTTTGATCCTTGGGTCGGGAAGATACCCTGGAGAAGAGAATGGTAACCCACCCCAGTATTCTTGCCTGGAGAATCCCATGGGCAGAGGAGCCTGGTGGGCTACAGTCCATGGGGTCACAAAGAGTCAGACATGACTGAGTAACTAACACTTTCACTTTCAGCACGAGATAAAAGATTTTCACTCTTTATGACCTCTTCAAGATGTACTTCACATACATCTTCTACAGACTTCCTTTTCTCTCTTCTTTCAAGGTTGCTTGTTCTATCCCATGACCAACTATCCACACCTTTCAGAAAATTACAGAAGTCCATGTATATCCACATAAATCAGATAACCTCTCTTTCTACACAATGTTGACAACAAAGAGAACTGTGAATTATGAGAATTTTTCTTCATCATTTTTTTTATGACCACCATGTGTGGGACTGTTTTGCTGTTGTATTATATTTTGTGGCTCAGACCATAAAGAGTCTGACTGCAATGCAGGAGGCCCAAGTTCTATCCCTGGGTCTGGAAGATCCCCTGGAGAAGGAAATGGCAACCCACTCTAGTATTCTTACTTGGAAAATCTTGAGAACAGAGGAGCCTGGCAGTCTACAGTCCACAGGGTCACAGAGTCGGACATGACTGAGTGACTATAGTTTTCTTTCAGCACCAAATTATCCACCAATCCACCCATAAAACCAGTGAGAGATTCCATAGGATTCTAGGACAACCATTCATTCACATAATTTATTTGTGCTTTGTATAAATAAATTATATGAATGGGGCCTTGCACTTTGTCTTTCCTACCCTAGTGGTTTAAACGTCCCAGATAGAGTAACAACATGAGATTTCACCAGCTACTAAATGTAATCTTGTCAGTTATACACTCAGGCATCTATGGCATAACCACAGGTAGGGCTGAAGATCATCAGGTTCACTCTGAGATAAACTTGGTCCAGAATTCCATCAATCATTTTGCTTCAATAATCTCATACTTTAACCAAAGAAGAACATGATGGTATGTTTGATTTCTTATTATCAGTGAGATATTACATCCTATATCCAATAGTCTTCAAAGAATCTGGGTATTTGTCTTTCCCCAGTGAACAAGAACTTTTGTAAATCAACATATGTCTATTTGGGGAAAGACCTGGGTATTTCTTGCTGTTGTAGTTGCATACCTATAATGACATGACAGGTTATTTCATCAAGGGAACAAAGACTCATCTAGTTGATGACTACCCAGTATGTGAAGTGACTTAAATCTGAGGAGTCATAGCTTTCTGTTAGAGTGGTTGATTCCAGTCTGATGGTGAGAAGTTCTCTGTTTTAAATGTATTTCAAGTAATACCTAGTCACTGTTCACTTAAGTACCATCTAATGCAACAGAGGAGAAGGCAATGGCACCCCACTCCAGGACTCTTGCCTAGAAAATCCCGTGGATGGAGGAGCCTGGTAGGCTGCAGTCCATGGAGTTGCGAAGAGTTGGACATGACTGAGCGACTTCACTTTCACTTTTCACTTTTCCAACGCATAAAAGTTGGAGAAGGAAATGGCAACCCACTCCAGTGTTCTTGCCTGGAGAATCCCAGGGATGGGGTCGCACAGAGTCAGACACGACTGAAGTGACTTAGCAGTAGCAGCAGCACTTTATTGCCTCATTGAGGGAATATCCTTTGTTTCCTTCCAGGGAAAATAGTCATGTGGTAAATTATCTGGTCCTACATGATAAATCCATTCTAATATTTTCACCTCCTTTAGATTTCTATATATTTTGCCAAGCAGATATGACATCTCTACCTAATTTTCTATAGGTAAATCATCATGTTAAAGTTTCAAGCGACCATCTCAGCAATGCATTATCATAGTTTGCAGGCTTATTTGATGTAATGGTGAACTCCAATCATGTATGAAAGTCCTCATGTCAATAAATTATTCTCTATGTCAACTTATACCACAAGTCACTTCCTCTGCAGTCTCAAATCTAACAATTTCAAGATCCAGTTTTACAAGTGTCCATTTGATTCTAGCTAGTATGCTTAGGTGGAGAAGGCAATGGCACCCCACTCCAGGACTCTTGCCTGGAAAATCCCATGGACAGAGGAGCCTGGTAGGCTGCGGTCCATGGGGTCGCTAAGAGTTGGGACATGACTGAGCGACTTCACTTTCACTTTTCACTTTCATGCATTGGAGAAGGAAATGGCAACCCACTCCAGTATTCTTGCCTGGAGAATCCCAGGGACGGAGGAGCCTGGTGGGCTGCCGTCTATGGGGTCGCACAGAGTCGGACACGACTGAAGCGACTTAGCAGCAGCAGCAGCAGCGGATCACATTACTTCCTCAGTTTTTAATTCCCTGTATTTTTCAGTGTTCTGACTTAATGAAAGACAATGTATCAAAACTGAATATTCGGGCTGCCTTGAAACTCTGTTACTCTTTCAGTTACACCATCTGCTGGATCTTTTTCTAACTGTATCATCTTTGGGTGCAGGAGATAAAGGTTTCCTTAAAAGTTCCTATAGTGGCCCTCTGATTTCCACACATGCCCTGAATTGTCAGCATCTGTCCTAATTGAATAATTTTCCTACCTAAGGTTTTCAGTGCAGATATCGTCAGTTCATTCCATAATCTTGATAGCAAATGTTTTTTGATAAAAATGGGAGACTAGATTGAAGATGCACAGTCATCATGTAACTTAACATCACACCTTCCACCTGAATCTCATCCAGTTGACCACAAGTGAGAGTCTTAGTAATTGTGATACTGTTGCATTTCGGAAATCACTGTCAGTCCATTGACCACCGGCAATAGATTCTTGGCTATAAACCGACCATGTTATTGATAATGTGATTTCAGCAAACATGCATGAGAAACAACTGAAGTCAAAGAGGGAAGGGTAATAAATTTATTTTAAATTGGATGCTGTGTTGTTAAGGGTCCAATAGGAGACAGAGACCACACAGTGATTTGAAAAGAGAAATTTTAATATAAAGAATTCTGTTACTAAGAAGTATACTAGTGGGGAAATTGGCTAGTAAAAGTTAAAAGAGAAATATAAAGAACCTATGAGAGAAGAAGATATAAGGAGTAATCACTACTTCTAGAATTGAAGTGGGGCATCCAAGGAAGAACCTTCCTCTCTTTTATTTAAGCCTGTGAGATTACTAAAGTGACTTATTTGGGAGGCTTGCCAAAAATCTGCCCTCTGGGAAAGTCAAGGAAGGTCTTCTACAGGAAGTTGCCAAGCCTTTTAAAAAATAGCATATTCCCTGCCAGGACGGCAAACAAAGGATGTCACAGTCAGCAGTGAAAACTCAGAAAGGAAACAAAGAATACTTGCAATCTAGCAGCTACCAGACTGCAGCCACTCACAGTGGGGTGAGCCCTAAGGGAATTCAGGATGAGAAAACCCAAGATATGGCCCCAGATACTTGAGATGTACATGCCCAGACTCTTGTATCTTCCTGTATATAGAAAATGACTAAATTCTGTAGCTTGAGATGACTAGTCTATTTTTAACAGTAATCTTTTGATCTGACTACCTGCCTTTGTTGCAAAATTCCTATATGTCCTAGCTACCGGCTCCTCCCCTCCGCAACTCCTCAGAGCAGTTTTCTCAGTTACTTGAGATGCTGCCTCATGGGTTTGAAGTCCTCAGTATGTCTGCTGAAAAAAAAAAAACCCACAACTCTCAAACTTTTAGATTGTTATTATTGTTTTAGTTGACACTCTGAACTCTAGATGCCAGAGAAGCCTATGACTGTTAGGTGTTACTTGAATTAGAATACAGAGAGGCTGCCTAAGGCTCAGCCTGAGGTAGTTCCAGGATGCCTTTCTGGGAGGAGGTTTCCGTGGCCAGGTTGCTAGACAGCTCACCCTGTACTGACTCAATGTACAACCACATAGCCAAGGCTAATCAGAAGACGTAGGGAAGCTGTTTCAGCTGGGATGCTGGTCCATTCTGGCCGGGCCCCTGGTTATACGCCTGCTGTCCCATTGGAGAGCTGGAGAACAAGCTCAGGGTGTAAATGCTGGAGGAAGCTATGCACTGCTGGAACTGAGCACTGAAGAAGCCTCACGATGCCCGGCAGTGGGGAATTAACATGTTCTGTGAGTCTGGCCTGCAAGCAACTCAGAAACAGGAAGAGAAAACCCCTCTTGCTCTGGTGTTCCCATTCCACCCTCTAGTGACAAGTCTTAACATTGTGCCAACTGACAGAAGAGAAATAGTCACAGAATCCAACACCATCATCATGGAGCAGGCGAAAAGAAATCTGGAGCTGAGAGATGACGAATCAGTAAGCCAGATACCATTATGGGTGACTATTGCAAATCCTGCAGATCCATCCCTGAAGCCTTATCAAATATGCTTCTTGATACTCTATCCAGGAAAATAAAGTGGGGGAGATTTCTCGACTGGATCCTATTTGGTCAAAACTGACCCTATTTATTGTTGATTGTCCCATACTTCTGGGTTGCAGATTCATGAACACTTAGTTATTGTTGTTGTTTAGTCACTAAGTTGTGTCCAACTCTTTTGTGACCCCATGGGCTGTAGCCTGCTGGGCTCCTCTGTCCATGGGATTTCCCAGGCAAGAATACTGGAGTGGGTTGCCATTTCCTTCTCCAGGGATCTTCTGGACCCAGAGATCAAACCTGCATCTCCTGCATTAGCAGACAGAGTCTTTACTGTTGAGCCACCAGGAAAGCCCTCATGAACACCTAGTTCAGTTCAGTTCATTTCAGTCACTCAGTCATGTATGCCTCTTTGTGACCTAATGGATAGCAGCATGAACACCTAATAGTACTTATGAAAAGCTCACTGCTCAGGGTCAGTCCTGTGGCAAGAAGCAAGAGGTACATGGTGCAGGCCTAAAGCAGTCTAATATCTTGTTTCCTCTGTGTGAAATAAATGAATGGTGGGGCTGCTTACTGCATCGGTGCCTATACAAAGAGGCTGAACGATTTGAATTGTACACTGTAAAAAACTGACTTTCAAGGCAAACTCAGACCGTGATATTCTAGCCTGGAGAGTTTGTAGGTTGAAAGATTTGGTTGTTTCAGAGTGAGGTTTGGGCCATCCTGCCTGTTGTACTGTAACATTAATCGTTTTTTGTTTTTTGTGCAAGTTGTATTGCACCTTTAAATCCCCATAAGTCAACTGTTGTTGTTTAGTTGCTCAGTCATGTCTGAGCCCGCCAGGCTCCTCTTTGCATAGGATTTTCCAGGCAAGAATAATGCAGTGGGTTGCCATTTCCTCCTCAGGGCATCTTCTTGACCCAGGGATCAAACCCTTGTCTCCTGTATTGGCAGGAAGATTCTTTACCGCTAAGTCACCAGGGAAGCCCTATAAAGTCAGTTAGAGTCATATAGTTATAAACTTCTGTTCCTTTGTATTTTAAACCCCAGAGAAGAAAAATGATCCAGAAAAAGGTTTTCATAGGCAACCTGCTTTAAAGAGAATGAAGGTAGCTCCAGAGCAATGGGGAAAGTGCTATGAGTACATGATGTATACAGAAGTGGTCTCAGAAAGACCACTCAGAGCAGTCCCTTTTATCAGAAATATTTATTGTTAATTTCATGGACTTTTCCATTAAAATAATAATATTAACAATAAGAAAAAAAGGAAAAAGGGGAAAAAATAAATGAAAGTGTCAGGGATTGCGCAGCAATTTGGATTGGAAGAAGAAAATAGGAAGAAAATAATATATTTTATTTCCTATTTTACCTGACTTTACCTAAATCTACTTAGATAAATGCACCTTTTACTTAAATATAGACCCCATAGGTCCAGAGTTCTCCTGCCTTCCTCCTTGAAAAAACAAACAAATAAACAAAACATACTTTTTTTTTTTTGGTTCCAGCTGCTTTTCCTCCTGGTCCCAATTTGTTACCTGGAGACCAACAGATTTTCATCTCAAAACGATTCAGATACCTGTCAAAAAGTGATGGGAAGAACTAACATAGTTGAACTTGAGCCATATAATTGCATTATGAGCCTAGAGTGATATGTATATCAAGGCTAGACATTTAGATTACTTTATATAGTGCTTCAACTGGAATGAACATTTTTGGAGGGGAGTGGAAAACCAAAATTAATAGTTTATAGGAATCTTTTGTTCAATTTCGTTCCTGACCCAATTTGATGATTGTAGCCCCATCCCCAGCACATCCCTTCTTCTACTAACCTGGAGACAGAGTCATCATTGTTGGCTCATCAAAACTGATTCATTTATCTCTTCTTACTTTTTCAAGAGTAAGATGTTTTACTAGATCTTATTTTCTATTCTCTGCCTGAAAAATCATGTCATCCCATAAAATATTATCAAAATTACACCTTTTATTTACTTTCAATCTTCAAAGTTGAAGGCTAGATAAAAATTGATTTTCTCTTCTAAAGTTGAGGGTCCAAGATACGAGGACTACTTGTGACCCTTGGCTTTTTGCTTGTGAGATCAAATGCCTTTGGTTGCCAGTAAATGTGAAGATGATGAAAAAAGGAGGAATCTTTGATAAATTTGAGAGTTCATAAACTACTTAAATGCATTCACATTAAAGCTAAAATTAAACATTGTGATGACCAAATAAAGTTTTGTGGACAGAGCCCTACATAAGGCCTATGATAGTCTCACATTGAGTCTGCTAAGTATACACTTTATCTTGGAGCTACAGCTGGATACGGGCTGCCTTACCAACATCTGAGACTGGCATTCCCAAAGCCTGTACCTGATGTGGGAACAGGCTCACAGGAGTTAAATCTGACTGTGAGACAGAAACTTGCTCTCTGCATTTTCTTAGGAGAGATTATTATTGACAGACAGTGATCAAGCGAGCATAGTCAGTATTCCCAGGGGTACAGTATCTGTTCATTAATAAGGATGCAGATTCCCAGCAGGTCGCTGGAGCAAAGAAGCTGCCGAACCTGAATAATCTAAAACCTTGCCACCATTGTTCTGGGATAAGGTAATGAGGAGCCTGGCAGGTGTCCTGAAGATTCAAACTAAACTTCCTTAAGATGCTTTTATGTTTTCCAAGGAAAACTCTGCAATTTATAGGCATCAACCCAATGCCTTCCAGGGGGCTAGACATAAAAATGTTTCATAGGTTCTCCAGCCAAGGGATCAAATTATGTTTGGGACAGTGTTGATAGCTGAAAAGATTAGGGTCTGTAAGTGGGATGGGGTACATCTTTCTATTTGCATAATGAACAGTTGAAAAAATGATATTATCAACAGTAGCTCATTTATTTAGTTACCTGAATTAGGTTGGAAGCCTGTCAATAAAAACCTCAGACATGGAACTTTGGAAATTGCCCATTTTGAAGGGATTCATTGAGTAAGAATGGACAAGGGGCTATCCCTTTTCTCTCTGCTTCTGAATTCCATTCCCCCACAAAGGCAGACTGTCAGCTGTACCACTGGGGCTTCTCTGGTATAGAGTTGTTAAAAGCAGGGTCACCCAAGGTGTCAGTGATGATGATGCCAGCAGTGTGAGCAGGGCCAAGTCTAAACAGCAGAGATAAGAACCTGAGGTCAAGTCACCACTTTAAGGGCATTCACAGAGAACCCAAGAACAATGGGAAAAGAACTTGGAAGAGGGAAAAAAGAGCAAAATCTGTGGCTATTCTGAGCAGGACCAGTAGCAATTGCATGAAAGGATGTGAGTCTTTAGGCAGCAACAAATAACTACTGTGGTATGTACCGCATGCCAAGGGAATATTAACCACATCTGAAAGGCTGAGACACAATGCACCCTCAGGATTATGGTAGATTGATTTTATATTTTCATAAACATGTGCCATGAACAATAATATAAGACTTAGTCCTCCTTTAGCTCCTCTTACTATAGCATCTGTGGTTTGTTTGAGTAAATGACCATTGACCACATCCATGATGTTATAGCTTTTCCAGATTGCAATATATTCCAATTTAGTTTACTTGATGCATAAACCTCCAAATGCAATGGCTTTAAAAAATAAAAATGTTATTAAAGCACTCTACTACTTCTATAGACAGGCTTCCCAGGTGGCGCTAGTAGTAAAGAACCTACCTGCCAATGAAGGAGACAGAAGAGACTTGGGTTCAATCTTTGGGTTGGGAAGATCCTCTGGAGGAGGGCATGGCAACCCACTCCAGTATTCTTGCCTGGATAATTCCATGAACAGAGGAGCCTGGCGTGCTACAGTCCATAGGGTTGCCAATAGTCGGATACAACTGAAGAGACTTAGCACACACACACACACTTCTAGAGTTGTTTAGAAGTATATAAGGGAATAAAGATAGACTCAAAGAGTATAAAGGTCTTAGATAAAAATGAAGAGCCTTTTAAAATTTACTCATTTTTCTTTATATAGAAAAAGTTATATAACATTATTCCTTGACAGCTAAATGTGAACTGTGTTTAATTTAACTGACAACTAAAGTGAGTTGTGTTCAGTAAATATAACTAAGAGAATAATAATACGATTATTTATCTACCAGGAGCAGATATGTAAGAGACCTATTTATGATGCTTCCTCTCAATGCCTCAGAAGCTGCAGTCTCCACATTCCTGTTGGTTGGGATCCCAGGGCTTGAGGGTGTGCACATTTGGATCTCCATCCCTATCTGCCTCATGTACCTCATGGCTATCCTGGGCAACTGCACCATTCTATTTGTCATCAGGACAGAGCCTTCTCTGCATGAACCCATGTACCATTTCCTCCCCATGCTGGCATTATCAGACCTGGGCCTGTCTTTCTCTTCTCTTCCCACCATGCTGAGGATCTTTTTGTTCAACACCATGGAGATTTCTGCTGATGCCTGCATTGCTCAGGAATTTTTCATCCATGGATTCACAGAAATGGAGTCCTCTGTACTCCTGATCATGTCCTTTGATCGCTTTGTAGCCATTCGCAACCCCCTGAGATACAGCTCCATCCTTACTAGCTCCAGAGTTTTGCACATTGGACTAGCATTTGCTTTTAAAAGCATTCTCCTAGTTCTTCCCCTTCCTTTCACTTTAAAGAGACTCAAATACTGTAATAAACGCCTGTTATCCCACTCCTTCTGCCTCCACCAGGATGTCATGAAGCTGGCGTGCTCTGACAATAGAGTTAACTTCTACTATGGTCTGTTCGTTGCACTCTGTATGATGTCAGACAGTATGTTAATTTCTGTCTTCTATGTGTTTATTCTGAAAACTGTATTGGGTATTGCATCTCACGGGGAATGGCTTAAAGCTCTTAACACCTGTGTGTCCCACAGCTGTGCTGTGCTCATCTTCTATGTGCCCAACATCACCTTGGCTATTATGCATCGCCTTCCCAAGCATATGTCCCCTTTGGCTATGATTCTGATAGCTGATGCATTCTTGCTGGTACCACCCTTGATGAATCCCATCTTGTACTGTGTAAAAACTCAGCAGATTAGAGTGAAGGTTCTGGAAAAATTGGAAAACCTGGGTCTGAAGTCTAAATGATGAGGCAAAGGTGGAAGTTCCATTTTCTCTACATCAAATTGTCTTAGGAGTAGGACAACATTTCTTCCAAATAGGAGATGCTTCCATTTACTTTAGAGTTCTTAATTATATTAGATAATTAACTAAGTAATCAATTAATATCTATTAGGGATGTCACACACCACAGTTTTTTGATATTAAGGAAGAAGACATTTACAATTTATAAAGTAGGTAGTGATCCTGTTTACTGTTGTTGTTGGGGGAGACTGAGGACATCTATCCTCAGGTAAAAGAGTAAAGAGGATGTCTAACATCAGAGAAGCTTCTAAGTAGGAGTTGAACTGTAATTGGAAGAATTCTGCAAGGTTCTGGACCATTTAGCATCTTTATATTTGCCTCTCAGCATTTGATTCCTCCTTGTGATTGACATTAAATCCTTTGCAATGTGACTAGGTTTGTCTAAGTAAGTTTTCTTCCTTGCTAACCAAAGGGTGGTGCACTGATGTGCCTCAGCAGCATCTGGGAAATAATAAGAATCATAGGATCTCATCCTTCTTCAAGCCTATTAAGTCAGAATCTTTTAACAAGATCCTAGGTGATTGGTGTGTACATTAATGGTTGAAAAATACAAAATATTTTCCTGGGGTAATGTGAAAGGGAAACCTTTCACATTAGTGAAAGGTGTGTTAGTGTGTTTTTTGCTAAAGCCAATTTGGGGGGAAATTGTAGGAGGAAATCCTTGGGGCACAAAGGATGGAGACCTATATGCATCATCAACATTCATACATCTCTCTTATAGACACACTGTGAATTTACATAAGGAAAGAGTTATGAATGATTCAAATTTTAAAGTCTCTTCAAGATGAAATACTTCATCCACTGTATATGTTTGGCAGGTGTATCTCAATTTGAACTAAAAGAATAGGCTAAATGAAAGGGTGTGGGTAAAATGGCTAGCATAAAGAAGTGTAATAAACATTAGAGGACAAATTATGGTTCCAGAAGTTCTTATCAATATCTCTATCCCCGTATGTGCTGTTGAGAGGAGAAAGGACATTTGAGTTCTTCCTGAAACTTATCATTCAAGTTGGTGTGGAATGATTTTCAGAGAGAGAACAGTGCTACGAATGGTAATAGTGAGCACTGAAAACCAAAGATGCTACAGGATTGATGTGGGTGTGGCCAGTGGTCAGGAGAGAGTGAGAGGCAGGAGAGAGCAGTTGAGGCCCTGCTGTAAATGAAGAGCTCTTTGCTCCCATCTCTTAGTAAAGTAATAAACACATGGAGGCAGTCTGAGTCTGCATTTAGCTCATCTACCACCAAGTTACAAAGAGCCATTCAAATGCTTTCAGTAGTTTTATGCATACAATGAGGTGGTAGGAACTTAAAGAAACTTCCAAATGTAAAGTTCTTTATTCAGATTGAATATGCATACCAAGTTTAAATATAGTTATTTTAATTTCCATGATTAACTCCAAAAAACTATCATTTATTAAATATTTTATATGTTCAGACATTATGATACAGAGACTTGATTGCATGAAATCCTTATTACACCTATGTTACAAACATGGAACAGCTAGTGCCAAATCACTCAGGGATAATGGACTGAGGATTCTAAGCCAGGCCTATGTGACTCCACATCCTTTCTATCCAACATTCTACTCTTGGTAAATAAATTGGAAGATGGAGGTAGGTGTTCCAGGGAGGAGGAAAGAGTGGGTTTTGGGGGGAAAAAAAAAAGTTTCTCAGAGACCTCATCACTGTTCTTCAAGACCAAGCTGTTTCTCCATTTAATAATTTTAAAAGAGTGTTTTGTAGCAGGGGTTTTAAATTAAGACAAACCTGAAAATAAATTCTGTTTAGTAACTAATTTTATAGACTTGGGGCATTCTTAAAATCTCACCCTCAGTATTCTCATTTGTGAAATTGAAAGATTGACATCTAATTAGTTAATCAAGAGAATATATATCTTAAAGAATAGTTTGTTAAAATATGAGGCTATAACTGCTTCTGTATTCCTAGAATATATTCTAATGTATCACTGTGTGTTCTTATCTTGTCACTAAATGGATTTGACCTGAAAATTTGATTTTTTCACTTTTCATTTAAAATGTGTTCTTCTATAATCATAAGTAACAAGGATGCTTCAACTGTTCAACATATTAAAGTAGAAAATTACTGTGTTAGTGAATGTTGAAAAAACATTTAATAGGATTCATTAAGTAAGCTTATTAATTTTTTTTAAATGCAACATAAATGAACTATTTAAGCATTATAAAGTTCATTCAAAGATCTAGCAGTCAACCATTGTGCCAGTAAGTGAAACACTAATGCCATTTAAATAAAATGAGAAACAGCATTTTATGTTCACTCTTAAACTTTCATAATGGGTTGGAGATTCCAATGAATTTAATAAAATAAGAAAATGAAATAATTTATATGACTATTAGGGGAACATTACCTGTTATCTAGTTTTACTTATGAATGCTATTAATAAATACAAATAAAATACAAAAATTAAAAAAATGTTTCTAAAAGTTTATGATAATTTGGTAAAGTACATACTAATGCAAGATAAAACTGTTTTTCTCAATCTAGTAATATATATGTGGAGATAGAAATGTCTGGTTATCTCAGTTGGTTAGAGCGTGGTGCTAATAACACCAAGGTCATGGATTTGATCCCCGTACAGGCCACAGAAAATTTTCCTCCTTACCACCCAAGGTGGTTACACGTTAAGGGCTTCCCAGGTGGTGCTAGTGGTAAAGAACCCGCCTGCCAATGCAAGAGACACAAGAGACATGGGTTTGATTCCTGGGTTGGGAAGATCCCCTGGAGAAGGAAATGGCAACCCACTCCAGTATTCTTGCCTGGGGAAACCCATGGAGAGAGAAGCCTGGCAGGCTATAGTCCTTGGCATTACTAGGAGTCAGACATGGCTGTGTTGTAGCCACATGTTCCGGGAAACAAACTCACTCAGAAGGACAATGCAGATAGTGGAGTGCAGTTTATTACACTGGCGGGCCCAAGGCAGAGTCTCCTCTTAGCCAAGGACCCTGACCAGTTTTTGTGAAAACCTTATATACCCTAAGTGTATGTGCCCAAACCCACCTCCCCAAATTCCCTGAAACTAGTCTGAACAAAGGAAAAGAAAGATACAATCAAAGTTAACCCATGATTCGTATGCCTTAAACCCGTGATTCATATGCCTTAAGCCTAGGTAGTTAACAGTGGACAATTATCAATAGGCCTGTGGTCATACCCCAATAAGCATAATAGAATTTATGATTCTATTTGGTTACACAGATAATTAGGGTATTCTTTTAGGCAACGGAGAGTCTAGGTATGAGCCCTGGGGCTCTTCCATCTGGGGGGTCTGGTTTTCCAGTTGGTATGTCGTTTCCATAGATACTGGGCATATAGCTCAAAGTCCACAGTCCGGCCCAAGATGGAGTCCTGCTTTCAAGATGGAGCCTGTTCTGTCTGTTTCCTCCTTCAGCTAAGCACACACACACACAGAAATGGGGTAATGTTTTATTTGTAATAGCAACACATCATACATTTTAAAAGCTACATAGAAATAGATTTAAATAAACTGAATAATTTTATTGAAAAGTGTAAAAAAGGTATTAATAAATGAAATACATAAATTCTTGTATGTGGAAACTTATGAATACTGATTTGGTTATATTTAATCTATTAAAATGTAATTCTTATTAGAACTTCAAAGTTTTTCATTGTTTTTGAGAGAGGATCACTCTATACTGCATATTAACCAAATCACACTATGAGGCTAGTCTAGTAGATCAGTAATATGTATATGACACATACATTGTTGTTGTTCAGTTACTCATTTGTGTCCGACTCTGCAACCCCATGGACTGCAGCATACCAGGCCTCCCTGTCCATCACCAACTCCCAGAGTTTGCTCAAACTCATGTCCATTGAGTCAATGATGTCATCCAACCATCTTATCCTCTGTCAGCCCCTTCTCCTCTTTCCCTTTCCAAGCATCAGAGTCTTGTTCAAAGAGTCAGCTCTTCACATCAGGTGGCCAAAGTATTGGAGCTTCAGCATCAATCCTTCCAATGAATATTCAGGGTTGATTTCCTTTAGGATTGACTGGTTTGATCTCCTTGCTGTCCAAGGGACTCTCAAGAGTCTTCTCTAGCACCACAGTTTGAAAGTATCAATTCTTCAGTGCTCAGCCTTCTTTATGGTCCAGCTCTCACATCTGTACATGACTACTGGAAAAACTATAGCTTTGACTATATGGGCCTTGTTGGCAAAATGATGTCTCTGCTTTTTAATATGCTGTCTAGGTTTGTCATAGCTTTTCTTCCAAGGAGCAAGCATCTTTTAATTTCATGGCTGCAGTCACCATCTGCAGTGATTTTGGAGCCCAAGAAAATAAAGTCTCTCACTGTTTCCATTGTTTCCCCATCTATTTGCCATGAAGTGACAGGACCAGATGCCATGATCTTCATTTTTTGAATGTTGAGTTTTAAGTCAGCTTTTTCACATATATATCATACTTCATAAAAAGATTTCTAAAGCAAAGTCCATATCCATGCACACACCTAAAATATGACATATATGCTGCTTAGTCAGTCATGTCTGAGTCTTTGCAATCCTATGGACTGTGGTCTGCTAAGTTCCTCTATTCATGGGATTCTCCAGGCAAGAGTACTGGAGTGGGTTGCCATTCCCTTCACCAGGGAATATTCCCAATCCAGGGGTTGAACCAGGTCTCCTGCATTACACGTAGATTCTTTACCATCTGAGTCACCAGGGAAGCCAAAAAGATGAAATATGTAGTTTTTTATTTCAGTGAGAAAAAGACAATGTATTTAATAGTTGATGCTACCACAAGTACATAATTACCTTGTTAACATAACATTGAACTTAGAAAGAAAAGTTGTTATAATAGTTCTTTTAAAAAAGGCTTAAGAGAATATGTGCAGAACAGGTTAAAGACACTAGTTTTAAAAGCAACACATGAAACACAAAAATTATAAAGATATATAAAATAGATTTTATTGTGTAAAACTGTATTTACTCAAGATTTGGATGCTTAAATAATGAAAATAGGCAAATACTATATTGGCAAAGGTATAAAAAAGGATTTTATATAAAGGATTTCTTGCACATTTGTTTTTAAAACCATAAACAATCCAGTAGAAAAATGGATGAAAGCTTTTTGAAGAGACTTCATAGAGGAGGAAACCAAATAGCCAACAGATGTGTGAAAGACACTGTTTCTATTAGGAAAATCTGATGTAAAGTAAAATGATATTATTGTCATTAATAAAATTGATGGAAATTTAAGAATAATGGTAAGGGGAATTCTGGTGAACATGCAGAAAAAGCACGCTCCTACATATCTGAACGATTGTGACAAGACTTAGATTCTGACCCTTTCTGTGCCATGGACGTGATATTAATAGGGGGTTACAATAGACCACTCCCCTTCTCTAGGGCTCATAAACTTTCATCAATATGCACACTCACACTTCAAGGGACAGGAATACATATCTGTGTACACACACTTTTGTGTACCTGAATAACATTTTATGCATGATGAACTGAGTTCTCAGTCATGGAAACCTTTGTGTCAGGTAACCACCAAACATGAAGGTAACATCCTTCTCACAGCACAACCCACCTTCCTGGGCTGCAACCTCTTGTGGATTCTCTCTCTAATCTCCTTCATCTTGACGCTATAGAGAATGGGGTTTACCAATGGGGGAAGCAGGAAGTGGACATAGGAGAGAAGATATGGGCAGGCTGAGGGATTGGCATCCTGAGACGATCAATGAGGGCCAGCAGGACCATGGGCACATAGAAGAGAAGCGCAGCAGAGAGGTGGGCAGCGCAGGTTTGGCCAGCCTTCCAGCGATCCTCCCTGGATCCCAAACCTTGCAACACCCTGCCAATTAGGCCATAGGAGAAGAAAATAAGCAGAGGGTCCAAGCCCATGGCTGACAGGACCACAAATAGGCTGTAGACGGCTCCCCCACCTCCGGGGCAGGCCAAACGGGCCATATCCGGGTGCAAGCAGTAAGAATGGGTCAGGACCTGTGGACGGCAGTAAGGCATATGGGCCAGGAGGAATGGCAGGGGCAGGTGGAGACCCAGGCATCAGAAAGCAATGGCCACACAGATCTTGCTGATGACACCATTGGTGAGGAGTGTTGGGTAGTGGAGAGGGCGGCAAATGGCCAGTGCCCGATCCAAGGCCATAGCGAGTAAGACAGAGGACTCCATGACGGAAAAGACATGAACAAAGAACATCTGGAGGAGGCAGGCTGAGGCAGAGACAGCATGAGTATTCGCAAAGGCAAGACCCAGCAGGGTGGGCATCAGGGCTGTGGCCAAGCCAACATCAGACATGCTGAGCAGGAAGAGGAAGAAGTACATTGGGCGGTGCAGTGTGGGCTCCACAGCAATGATCCAGAGGATAGCACCATTGCCCAGGGCAGAGAGAAGGTAGATAGTGATGAGGGGTATCGCCCACCAGGAGGGTACAGCCGACAGGCCTGGTAGGCCCACCAACAGGAAGGTGGGGGCCATCGAAGTGCTGATATTGGGAGCTGAGTGGATGAGAAATGCTGACATACTTCAGGATCCCACTTTGAACTCTGGAAACTGAAAACTGATTAGAAAGATTTATTTAACCTTATGACACATTTGCATAAGGCTTTCTAAAACTGCCTGCCCCCTCCCTCTCCTGCTCCAGGCACACATACACATACTCATTCTAGTATCTATGCCATAGTCATTCCTTACCTTGGAGCATTTTCTATAGCTGTTCACAAAGCTCTGATTCTCTCTTAAATTATTTTCCCATTTTCCTCAACCCTGTTTTTCACTGTAGATTTCTTCCTAATTTGGTCCCTCCTTTAATGGAAAACACCCAGAAGGGGGTCTATACTCCTATGATCACGTTTTCTTTTTTTCTTTTTTAAATGAATTTGGCTATGCAGGATCTTAGTTGCAACATGCAAATTAAATTGCAGCATGAGGGATCTAGTTCCCTGACCAGGGATTGAACCCCAGGCTTCCTGCATTGTGAGTATGGAGTGTTAGCCACTGGACCACCGGGGACGTCCCTAAACATGTTTTCTGCTCCTCCCAGTCCCAGGCAATCTGACTTCTGTGCTGCCTTAGCACACATTTCAGTTCACTTTAACTGCTCTCATTAGTCATCCATGACTTCCCTGGTGGCTCAGATGGTAAAGCATCTGCCTGCAATGCGGGAGACCTGGGTTTGATCCCTGGGTTGGGAAGATCCCCTGGAGAAGGAAATGGCAACCCACTCCAGTACTCTTGCCTGGAAAATCCCATGGATGGAGAAGCCTGGTGGGCTACAGTCCATGGGACTGCAAAGAGTCGGACACAACTCAGCTATGTCACTTTCTTTCACTTTCACTCCTTTATTACTAAATCTAGGGGCACTTACATATTCTAAGCTGATGTATTTCTCAATGAGCTTTGGCTCTTATGAAACATTTTCTCCTTTTCTTTTTAGTTCTACCTCTCAGAATATATATTCTTAGCTCTTCATGCCCTGTCCCATCCAATTTATACACTGGTATTTTTGAGAATCTTTATTTGGTTATTTCCTTTTTCCTCAGTGGCATTCCTCCTGACTTCAACTACACTTTATAAATTGATGAATCATAAATATATCCCCAGATCATTCTATATTTAGCTCACAAATCTCTACTTAGATGTTGTAAGCATTTTAATTTCAAATAATCCAAATCAGATCTTAACAAATGTATTCATATACAAAATATTAAATTGTACTTGGTTCTTATACCGCAAACAAAATCAATTCAAAAAGGTTTAAAGATTTAAACATAAAACCTGGAATTGCTAGATGAAAATATAAGGAAAAAGCTTCATAACATAGGAAATGGTGATAATTTCTTGAGTATGACACTAAAAGCACATGTGACGAAAGCAAAATTAGAAAAGTGGCACCGTATCAACAGAAAACCTTCTTTATAGCAAAGGAAGCAATAAATGGAATAGAAAGGTAACCTACATATATCTGATATATCTGATATCTAAAGTGCATGAAGGGTTTCTATAGCTTGATAGCAAAAAAGGAATAACTCCATTTTAAAAACAGAAAAGGAATTGAGTAGGCATTTCTCCCAAGATTACGTACAAATGGCCAACAGGTACATGAAAAGATATTCAACATCAGCAAATAAAATCTTAATTATATAATAACCTCACACTTGTTAAGATGACTATTTTTTTTTTTAAAAGATAGGAGTAGGCAAGGATATGAAGAAATTGGAACCCTTGTACACTGTTACTGGGAATGTGAAATAGTGCAGTCACCAAGGAAAATGGTACAGTGTTCCTCAAAAAATTAAAAATGGAATTGCTAAATGATCCATAAATCTGTTTTGGGGTATACATTCAAAAAAATTGAGATCAGAATCTCAAAGGATATCTGCACCCCCGTGTTCCTCGGAGCACTATTCACAATAGTCAATATATGGAAACCCTAAATGTCAATCAGTGGATAAATGAATAAAGAAAATATGGTATACACACAAGGAAGGCTGTTTCTATTGTTACTTAGTCACTAAGTCTTGTCAGACTTTTTGCGACTTCGTGGCCTGTAGCCTGCCAGGTTCCTCTGTCCATGGGATTTCCCAGGCTAAAATACTGGAACAGGTAACCATTTCCTTCTCCTGGGGATCCTCTTGATGCAGGGATGGAACCTGTGTCTCCTGCATTAGCAGGCAGATTTTTTATTTTTAACCACTGAGTCAATAGGGAAGCCTAGAAAGAAGGTTATTCAGCCTTAAGAATGAAGGATAACTTGCAATATACAACATGGATGGACCTGACAGTATGCTAAGTGAAATAAGCCAGTCACAGAAGGACAAATACTGCATGATTCCACTTATATGAAGTATATAAATAGTCAAACTCATAGAAACAAAGAGGGGAACCGTGGTTGCTGGGAGAGGGTGAATATTATGTTTAATGAATAAAAAGTTTCAGTATGCCAAGATGAAAAAGTTCTAGAAATCTTCTGTACCTAGAGTTACCAACTTAAAAATTTAAGAGGTTAGATCTCATGATTCATTCTTAAAATAAAAAGTTTCACAGCCAAAAAACCCCCCAACAATCTAATATAACCATGGTACTTTATATGATGTTAAAATATTAGGGAAACAATGGAACACAGTGTCCCTAAATGGAACAATATTTGCAGTTCACATTACTGAATGAAGTTTAGAATTTGAAATACATTTAAAAACTACAAATAAATAAGAAAGATGAGTAATCTAATATCAAATTTGGCAAAATATGAATTCTTTTTCTTATAAGGATAAATACAAATACTCAACAAATGTACAATAAAATCAGTCCCAATGGTCACAAAAAGAATACACATTTTCAAAATAATAAAAGTTTTCCTACCCATCACATGGAATAAATCATAAAATCTGATAAAATTATATTCCGGAAAAGATTAAGGGCCTGCTCTTAATCAAAGCTGCAAGATTATAAAACCTGTGTAGCTCTTTTGGGAGCATTTGACAGAATTCATTAAAATAAGAACCTTATTTGGCAGTTCTAGTTTTTGATATATCAATCAGACAGAACAATTCTCATACGCATAAAGAGGCATAAAAAAGATTTTTGTTTGCAAAAGGAAAAAAGAAGTAGAGTTCTTTATAATTCTTCAATTAATTAGTTCTGATAACTAATTAATCAGGGAGATTGTCATGATAAGTAAAAATATTAATAGTTAAGAATGAAAATATATTGTTGAATTAAAAAATGTATAGTGATTTCTATAAAATGGCATCAGTTTAAAACCCTCTTAAAGTACTCTGTCTCCCTGATAGCTACATTTGTACTTAAATGCCTAGAAGCCCTGGAAGGATTTGCATTCAATCCATTTGATTACAGTAGTAATGGCTGTGGAAAAGGGACTAATACTGGACTGAGGATAGGAATTCAAAGATGACTTCGGCCTTAAGCCTAATACTTTATTTTTTCAACAAGATAGCTTCTTGTATCAAATGAGTAACTGTCAATTACTTGGTAAGCCATTGTTTCTTATCAAATACTTCTCCCTAATCCAGTTCTTTCACTCATCAACAATGCTGTGGTCTTTGCGGAAGCTTATATTTGCATTATCTCGATTGGTTTCCCTGCTATCAATTCTTCTGCTTTTTAATCCTTCCACCATACAGATCCCACAGTGTTATTTCCAGTTTGCTGTCTGATAATGTGGCGGTGATGTCTTTCTTCAAATCTGTGTGGTTTTCTACTGCTTTAAAACAGAGTCCAAAACCCCTTTACCATCTGGCCCCAAACAACGTTTATTGTTTAATCCAATTCTGCTCTATTTTTACTCATCCATTTTAGCCTTCCAGCCCTACTGTGACTCCTCAGGTATGTCACTGACTTTCACATCTTCAAAAATACAATACATAAGTGCAGTTTTCTTCTCTCTCTCTGTATCATCATGCCTCATATATATCATGGAGTTCCAACAAAGATACTGTTTCTCCCCTGAATCCCTGCGGACCACCTTTTCTCCTAGGGCTGGGGATAGATTACTCACCCTCTCCTGTCACACTCTGGCATATTCCCTAATACAGTCTCTAACATTCTCAGTTATTAATATTTCTTTCTATGCCTTCCTCTTCAATGTACTGTTACTTCCTCAAGCTATGGTTCTTTATTTTATTCATTATAGCGATTCCAGTTTCTAGTTTATGTGTGGGTGTTCAGTGTACTCACTCATGTCCAACTCTGCAACGCCATGGACTGTAGCCTGCCAGGCTCCTCTGTCGATGAATTTTACAGGCAAGAATTCTGGAATAGGCTTCTGTCATTTTCTCCTCCAGGGATCTTCACAACTAAGGGATCAAATCCACCTCTCTTGTGTCTCCTGCATTGGCAGGTGAATTCTTTACCACTGTGCCACCTACAGAGCCCGTCTATTAATAGTTTATATTAAGCTGCAAATAAATTTGATTCATAAGTCTTTTGTACTACTATTTTGCACCTCTGCTATTCTATTTCTCTAAATTTTCTTCTTGATTTGATCACACTTTCTGAAATGCCCACTTGGTTTTATTATTCCATAACTATCACCTTTCTCAAAATCTTCCCATCCACCCCTAATGCAGATCTCATATAAGTTTCTTCAAAATGTTATTCTTTCCTTCAGTGGAGTGCTTTCTTCCCAACCTATTTCTAGTTCACACCTTCCCCTCCTGTTTCTTGGGTTCTCTGCCTCTCTAACCACTAGATGGAGCTTCTGAGTGTTGGAGCTTGCAATCAGGAGAAGGAAGGTTCCTGCTATATACCATACATTTCACAGAACATCCCTGTTAATTAAAACAGGTCAGGTAATGGTTATGCTTGATGGATGTAAGGTAGAAATATGCTTGGGACAGGTTTCTGTTGTGGGGATATTTAAGCCACCGTATTTGGCGAATCCACTAAGGAATGAAAGTGAAAGTGAAAGTCGCTCAGTCGTGTCCAACTCTTTGCCACTCCATGGACTTTATATACAGTCCATGGAAGTCTCCAGACCAGAATACTGAAATGGAAAGCCGTCCCCTTCTCCAGGGGATCTTCCCAACCCAGGGGTTGAACCCAGGTCTCCCTCATTGCAGGCGGATTCTTTACCAGCTGAACTTTTCAGAATCGTCAAAGTCCTCTCTTACATACCTAACAGCTAACAGGTATACAAGAAGCACTTATATTGTCTCCCATTTACACTATTCACACACAAAAGGACACTCACATCTGGTAATCAACATGCATGCCCACACACAACACAGATATATACATATGCACTCACACATGTTTATTCATACTGATACACAGAAACACATACAATTTCATGTACTCATGTAAAAAAAAGGTTTATTCATGGACAGAGGTATTTCTGAGGCTGATGAATATTAAATGAGCACATATTTAAACAAAATGTAATGCATACTCATGCAAACACTGAACCATGCAGAGACATACAAAATGCTCATTCCCTAAGATAGAAGCACTTCTGAACATGTACTGATATGTACACACATATTCACATGAAAATTCATGTGGAACAAAAGCACCTGTACATGCATATATTAGTATATTATCATACATACACTCATCTCCACAGACTGTGAATGGCAAGTGCCCTTAACCAATCTTTTGCTGCTTTACACTTCACAGCCAAGTAAATACAGACTCAATCATTTTCCATAAATACACCTGCAGACAATGAGTAAGTCTACCTCTTCACATACAGATATTCCTCAGATGTTCACAAACTTCCCTCAGTATGCAGCACACAAACACACATCTGCACCCATCAGAAATGCAGAGGATCATAAACACATATCTAATAACCACATCTTGCATCACTCATTTTTATCAATATTTTACTTAGGCCATTTTTTATCCATATTTTACTTCAAAGACAAGTATAAGCTCCATTTTTCTCATACTGAAATCTTGCTTTCTATAGGTTTATTTCTGTGATTCAAAACTGAAAGTGGGGACACTATCAACAAAAGACATGTATAAATACTTAATGTTTTCAGGGAGAGGACAAGTTTCATTCATTACCGGCTTAGTTCCCTGCCATTTGAATTACAAGTGACTCAGGTTACTAAAGGGATGGAACATGGTACATTTGGTTATAGGGGAGATTTGAGGCTGGTTCAATGGAGATATTGGAGCAGCCATATAAAGATGGCAGAGAATTATGAACAAATGTTCTCAATTTACAGTTGTGTCCAGACCAAGACTGGTTGTAGGGTTCTCACTACAATTCTCTTTGCTACTTACCAGACCAACATCGAAGAATGTATGTGTCAGACAGGGTCTTCAGTTGCAGATGAATGCTACAGAATTAGAAGTGGCCAATTTGAGAAATTGCTAAGTTAGGTCGTAGGGGATAAATCACCGAAGGAAGAAATGGCTAAGGGATTGGACTTTTCTCCAAGGTGATGATTGCCCCACCCTTTCCTGAGAGACCTCTGCTTGTCTCCATATTAACCCTGACTGTGCAGAAAGAGATATTTTCAGGGCCAAGAACCAATGAATCTGCTGGAGACAGGTGGTATGTCCATATGACAAAGTAAGAGATCAAATCAGATACGTTATGAAATTTGAATACGCAAGAGACCTAGGCATATAAGAAACATTTTATAAAGGGTGTCACATGTGGGATTGAGAAATAAAACAATCCAGAGAACAAAAATGATTTGGTAAATTATAGAGCCTAACTTTTGGTAATAAGCTCTCTATTTTTGGTCTCAAATCTGTGGCTAGTTGGAATACAAGGCAGGGATCAGTTCTGCTACTCCGTATATTCAGATTTTTTCTCACACTGTGTCTTTGTGAGGACACCCATGGGATTTAGCTTTGCTCTGAAGAATCTGGGGAAAAGGACCCCTGGTAATCTTATCAGGAGTGTAAGGTAGGCGAAAGCCAGCCTACATATAAAGGATAGCATACACTGCTACTTAATTTTCAAGATTCTTCATGCTCTACCATCCAGATTTTGGCCACCAGTAAGCCTAGAACTATACTACATTAATTTTTTCAATAGCTTTTTAGTTTCTATTGGAGTATAGCTGATTAACAATGTTGTGATAGTTTCAGGTGGATATCCAAGGGACTCAGCCATACCTGTAAATGTATCCATTCTTCCCCGAACTCCCCTCCCATCCAGCCTGCCATATAATATTGAGCGGAGTTCCCCGTGCTATATAGTAGGTCCTTGTGGGTTATGTGTTTTAAAAACTATACCATATTAATTTTAAGACATCTCTCACTGATATATTTGGTCTTCAAAGTCTGCTTCAAGTGACTTCCTATCTCTAAAGTATGGTGATAACTGTGAGAGTCCTTTATGTCTAGTCTCCAAGACTTTAACCCAATCCTGAATACTTCAAGCTGGTTCAGAATCCATGCCTTTGCATGGACAGTTATTTCTACCTTCACACCATTATCCATTTCAGGAAGCAATTTATTCTTACAAGAGCTCATCTGCTACTAGTTCCCATAGACCTGCTAATATTAATATATTACTCCCTGCAAACAAATCACTTCTTCTTATTCTCTTAACCCTATGCATCCCTCTAGCATAAACTCACGCACTATTATAACACTTTCCGTGCCTTCTTGCTGCTCTGTGAGCTGTATAAAGACATGATTTCTTATGTTTTTCATTCATATAATAATGGTATCTTTCCATTATACATGAAATAATTTGTTGAATTCCATGAGCTGTTTTAAAGAGTCGGCTTATATAAAAATTGCTCTCATTGTCCAGATTCTGAGTCCATAGCTCCCTCTAAATGGCACGGTGCTTTTCTAACCTTTCTACTGATCCATCCCAATTCTCCAACCCAAATCTACATTCCCATGCTTCAAAAATGGCAGTAACTTACGCAAATGGTCAAATTCTTTACCCTATCTTCTTTCTGCCCTCTCAGGCTCAGAAACAGTAACTTTCGCACCTATTTCTCCCTCTGCTTTCCTCATTCTTGTTTCATCTCTCCAGTTACTACTGTCTTCCCATTTACTTTATCACTCTTACCTCGAGTCTATGGTCCTTTTCACACCTGCTTCTCGCTTTGTGCGGTTCACTCACTTGGTTCTCCCAGCGACCCTCACACACTTTGGGGTTCTATTGGACTGCCTCAGATGTACTCTTTATGCTACCCTTGTTGTACAGCTTCTGGGGGAGTGGGTGGGGTGTGGGGTACAGGAAAGTAGAGCACAGGCATCCAGTCTCTTGTTGCCAGAGCCCCATGGGGATCCTGAGACTGCTGTAGTTAGTTAAGGGTCTGTGGTTCTGCCCAGAGGAAGCATCATGATAACCTTTCAACTGTAGCTGGAATGGAAGAATCCTTCCATCCCCAGCATCAAGTCTTACTTTCACAGCCTGTAAAACAAATCTTTTTCCACCCCACACTAACCCTGAGCTCATAGGCCCACTAGGTCCTGAGGCCCTGTTTTGTCCTGGCCTTTCTGCTGTTTGGCAGTTTACAACCTCTCCCAAGCCTTTGTTTTCAAAGAGCAGATAATGAGCCACAGAGAGTATCCCAGGTTTAGTCCATAGGGACACCTTCTGGATTTGATGCTTGTCTTTGTTTTGACTAATTGCCATGAGCTCAGTGGAGTACCACAGGGTGCTAATGGCCCTAAGGGTTCAGGTTCCATCTCTACAAAGATCACTTAGTCACTTTACTTTGTAACTTCAGGCTAGTGGCTGAATCAATTCAAATAATCAATCCATTCAAAGAGGGCTGTCGAATGACCTTTTGTCCTCGTTATGGTTTGATGCTCATCCCTGACCACACTCTGCTACACAGAAAGTCAGATCTCTGAAATACAGCAGTGAGTTTAACTGGATCCCCTCACCCTCTGGCCCAAATCAAGTCATTTGGGCTCACTCTTTTTCTCTCTCTTCCCTATATTTGCCCTCTCTGATTTCCCTGCCATTTCTCATTCTTTACAAACGTCCTGTTGTCTGGTGGATCAAGTATCAGACAGCCCCACTCCCCACACCAGCTTGTGGCTTTTCCTTCACACCTTGGACATCATTAGCCCAAATCTCTGTAAAGAACCTAGTGTGTGTCATGCCACCCACTGCTCCTCCCCTACCTGAAGACTTTTACGGATGTTTTTGTTCCTATAATCTCTAAGGCAGACCTGGGTAACCAGATTCCAGCTTGTGGGTTTATACTGGCTCATTCCTGTTACTTTTACTTCTCTTGAAGAGATTGTGCATTAATGTCTTTATCCCCAGGGTACAACTAAGTACCCTGGACTCAAGTTGCTTCATCCTTCCTCTCATTTTCTTCCAGAAAATTCCAGTTGGTGTGATCTATTGGACCTGGAGGCTGCCCTCAAACTTTCCAACTGAAGTTTTTTTTAATCCCTGGGGTTTGGAACTAGGACCTTGATAAAGTCAGTTTTACCTCCTCAGAACACCCACAGTCCCATAGCCAGTCCTGTTGTAGGTTCCCTGTTCAATTCAATGTACCATTCCCTATACTTTCATGCCTTTCGGATCAGGGTTGTCTTGTCTCATCTTTAAACCATAGAAATGGTCCCATATCTCTGTGCTCTGGTCTTCCTAATGTTCAGGATAACTATTTTCTAATGTGACAAGTGAATCTGACCTAATAGGTTGGAGGAAGGGACAGAATTAAACCATTCGTAGATACTTCTTTATTTCAGATCAACATGTCTGTCATCTGCTATCATATTTCAGGAGCCCACAATACGGCATTATGACTTTCATATTTAGACCTGTCTAGGTAAAAATCCCTGCTTTGCTACTTTCTACCTATAATACAGGACAAGCCACTTCACATCTCTAAGCTTTAGTTTCCTCATCAGTAAAAAGAGTTTGTATGTAAGTTAGTGAAGTGTCCAGAATATGCATAACTCCTATTATGTGCTGTATGTGCCCATCATTGTCAGGTCTCCAATCTTCCCTCTTTGTTGTCCAAAGTGGCTTTCTCTCAAAGGTGAGTTATGAGCACCAGATATATACCAGATATTTTTATAGGCTACAGTAGTAAACAAGGGAGTAAATAAGAGTAGTCAGGTTGCTTGTTTCACAGATCTTCGAGCGGGGAGAGTGATAGACAATAAATGAATAACAATTCAGACAATTCCAGATGGCTCTATCTAAGGTCTATAAAACAAACAGAAAATGATCATGGGATAATGAATGGAGAGTGGCTGAATACTATAGAAAGGGTGATATTTCTGAAGGTTGTATTTAAACTGGAATCTAAATATTGAGAATGAAATAGCCATGTGCTGATATGGGCAAAGCATGTTTCAGGCAAGTTCTCAAGCAGTGAGGCAAGACTAAGTTTTTGTTTGAAGTCCAAGGAAATGCCCTTGGGTGTTTTCAAAGTAGAGAAATGTAAAGATATGATTTGTGATTTTAAAAAGTTACATCTACCTGCCATGTAGAGTAGGAATGGATTTAGCAGGCAAAAGTGGAAATAGGAAGACCATTTAAGATTATCAGAAGGTACCACATGTATGTGGAATCTAAAAAAAAATAAAAAGAATACAAATTAATTTATTTACAAAACAGTAACAGACTCAGAGACAGAAAAAAAATTATATTTACCAAAGGGAAAAAGGTTGCAGGAGAGATAAATTAGGAGTTTGGGGATTAACATACACACACTATTAAATTAAATTTAACTTCATACATTAAATTTCCTCAGTCTTCCCCACCCCCTACCAGCTAACAGTGAGCTTCCTGATTTTAAAAGCCTTATCTTGGTTTGAACTTCTTGTACAGTACATAACACATTTAACTTTTCTTATATTTATTTTAATATTTATTTCACTTCTAAATCTGTTATTTTGATAGAAAACATACAAGGAAACCTACAATGTTAACCACTTTTAAGTGTATAGTTTAGTGGTACTAAGTATATTCCCATTGTTGTGAAATAGATTTCCATAACATTTTGTTTTCTGGATCTGAAACTCTATAACCATTAAACAGTAGCTTCCTTTTTTCCTCTCCTAAAACTCCAGGTAACCACCATTCTACTTTCTGTTTCTATGATTTTGACTACTTTTGATACCTCATATGAGTATTACAGTATTAAAAGGGCTAGTAAATACATTAAAATGCATCTTTTTTCCTGAAAAATGAAAATTTACAGGATTAAATATCTGAACTTTAGTCACCGCTTTAAGAAACAGCTCATGACATATTCCATATAGATACTCAAAGATAAAGATTTTATCATTAAAGAGATTGGTAGTTACTCTTGATCATATTTTTTTCTATATATACATATCTTTTAAAAAGCCTTAAACAATTTGATGGACGAAAGGTAAAGTTACACATGGCTACATAGAAAGCTTTTGAAAACAAAGTTCAACCCAATGTTAATTTGTTTTACACAAATGAAATGAAGAACTTTGAAAAATATTGACCATATCTGCTAAAAATAAATCAAAACTGAACAAACAAAATGAACATATGATATAGTTGCAAAAACACAAAGCTCTGTTTTTATTCCATTGGTACCTACACAGTGGAGTTAGTATTAATGAAAAAGAAATAGTATAGTCTATTTATACACAGGATTATTATTTTTAATTGCTCAGTGCAATGGGACAGAGATATAAATAACTAGATAATCCACAAGTTTAGTATATCTTGTTTTTCACTGTTTTTGACTAGTATAGATCTGATAATGCAATGCAGTTGCTAAATCATGATAGAAAGACATACCTAAAATTTATCATTCAAACATTTTAAGCAAGATAACTGCAAGTCAGAAAAACAAATCATTTCAATTTAGCAAAAGTATTCATAAAAGATAAAGTAGCTTAATATTTGCTCCTTGGAGCGTATGTTCCTTTTGACTACAAACTATCTCCTTAACTAATAGCAAAGTACAATCCAATTATGGAATTTGGCAGGGTCATTAAATATTTCCAGATGAAAATGCAGAAGAAAGGACATAAAGTACAGTTCTGCCTTTCTTTTCTAGAACATTGATTTCACCTTTTCTTTCAACATGGCTTTTTGCTCTCTGGGAGGAAGATGGTGGGAGAACAATTGCTGCTTTGGTTGGCAGGTTGGTTATATCACATCGTCAGATAGGGAAAGTGTGACTCACAATGGAAGTCTGAGTGCCTGACACTTTGCTTTTAAATGCTGATGTGCAGACAAAATGGTTGAAAATTATTTTAAAGGAGAATTCACAGTTAGGTAACAAACAAAACTTGCATCTTGTGCATGCTAGGAGTGAAAGACCCTCAAGAAAAGGGACAAAAGCCAAATTCAAAATGAAAGGAAAAGAAAAAGAAGTTACAATTACCTTTCTTGGGAATTTAGAGTCTCTCTTCCATTCAGGGATATCCTGTGTGAAATTCCCCAGAAGAACAATGAGAAAGAAAGAATAACACCAGAAGAAGGAAAACGATGGAGTTAAAGTGGATATGACTATGACAGACCATGTTGCCTAAGAAATCTGGATCCCACTCTCTCTTCTTTTGAAACAATGTTCACTCTAAACTCCCTAAGCTGAAACTCAGGAAGGAAATTTCCAATTTGTGAAGCAACTTGAAGATGTGAGTAGAAAATTGTTAAAAAAAAAAAATAGAAAGATTCAGTAAATGTCATTTTTGCCCACTGCCAATGTTATTTTAGAAACATAGCACTGAGAGGAATGATCCACTCCAAGTTTTATTGTACATCCTTAGATTTAGTATACACCAATACAAGACTGAGCAAATGTGTTGGTATACAATATACGTAATTTTTCTAGTTCCCTACTAGCTAATATTCCCTGAAATATATATGGCAATGGAGTTCAATATTTCTGCCTATAAAAGAGCTTCTCTTAAGCTAAGAGAGCTTCATGATGGAGAGGGCAAACCAGACTCAGTCTGCATGCTACCCAACTTATTGTTAGCTATTGGTTGGGGATCACTATCATATCCTAGATCACTGCATGTAGTCTCCTCCATCTTCAAAGCCAGCAATGACACGTTGAATCCAACATACATTCATGGAAAAAGTTCCCAGGATGTTAGGAATACAACGGGAACTTTCCTAATTACATAAAGGACATCTGCAGAAAGCTTCCTGTAACATCTTTCTTAATGATGAAAGACTTATGCTTTCTCTTTGAAATTAGGAAAAAAAGGCAAGAGCCTGTCTTTCAACACTCTTATACAACATTGTAGCAGAAGTCTTAGTCAGTGAAAGGAGAAAAAGAACAAAAAAAAAAAAAAAAAAAGAAGGAGATATACTGATATAGATTGGAATGAAAGAAATAGAACTGTCCACAAATAGTATAAGAGTCTATGCAGAAAGTTCCATGAAATCTACAAAATGCTCTTAGAATTTAAAGGTGAGCTTGGCAAGATCGTAGGAAACAAGGTCAATATACAAAAATCAGTGATATATCTATACCCTAGCAATGGATAATTGAAAATTGGAAATTTTTTAAAGTACCATTTAAAAGAGCATCAAAATGAGTCATTTGGGTATATATCTAACACAATTTGTGCAAGATTATTATGCCCAAAACTATAAAGCGTCACTAAAAGAAATCAAAGATGATCTAAAAATGGAGAGAATGAATTGTGACTTATTATTAAGATGTCAGTTCTACCCAAATTGTTCTAAAGATTTAATGCCACTTCAATCAAAATTCCTGCAATGCTTTTTTGTAGATATAGACTAGCTGATTCTAAAATATATAAGAAAAGTCAAAGGAACTAATACAGATAATTTTGAAAAAGATGAGCAAATTTCAAAGGCCCACAATGACTGACTTTTAGACTTCTGAGAAAGCTACACTAATCAAGAGGATAAGGACTTTGCAAGGGGATAGATGCATAAATCAGTATCTAGAAATAAATGTACATAAGTAGGTCCAGATTATTCTTGAACAAAAAACCACATAAACCTAAAAGCAAATCATGACACTATAAAACATTTCGAAGAGAACATATGAGAATATCTTTGAGAATTTTTGATATGCAAATAATTCTTAGACACCAAAAACATAACATATAAAAGGATAAGAAAGATAAATTAGATTTCATCAAAAGATTTTTTTTTAATGTTTGATGAAAGACATTGTTAATAGAATGAAAAGGCAAGACACAGACTGAGAAAATATTACTAACCATATAAACAAAGGTTTTTTTAATCCAGAATGTGTATTCAAATAAAAACATTGTATGTTTAACAATACCAGTACAATATTGTAAAGTAAAAATAAATAAATAAAACTGAAAAAAAAGAAAAAATAGTAACCCAATAAGAAATATGGACAAAAACTTGAACAGACACCTCACCAAAGAAGAGGTATGCATGGCAAATAAGAAGCTCAACATTACATGTTAGTCATTGCAGAGATACAAATTAAAATCACCATGATGAGATGCCACTGTATATCTGTTAAAATGATAAGAAGATAATTTGAGGTCAGAATACAAAACAGCTAGATTGTTCATACAGTGGAAATGCTACATAGCACAAATACAATGAAAAATAATTTGGTATTTTCTTAGGAAGTTAAACATATACTTAACATATGACTGGGCAATTCACTTCTAGGTATTTAACTAATAAATGAAACATGAACATATAAAACCCTATACTTGAAAGCTTACAGCAACTTTACCTAAAGTTCTTTCAACTGCTGAATGGGTAAACAGAGTATCACATATATCCACAGAGTGGACATCCATACAAAGGAATAGTGTACAACAATAACAGGATAAATATCAAATGCATTATGTTAAGTAAAGAATTGAAAGATTAGTTACTGTATAATGAGCCAAAATTATTAAGTTAGACAACAGATTAGTAGTTGCCTTAGGTCTTTTGATGAGTGAAGAGGTTGACTACAGGGGGGTTGACTACAGCATGAGAATGGGCTTTGGGTTGATAAACTTCTCTGTATCTGGATTAGGGTGGTGGTTACATGACTATGAGTTTTGACACAAAACTCATAGAATTGTACAAAAGAAAGTGATTTTCAGTATAATTTTAAAGTGTTAGTTATACAGTCATGTCCGACTCTTTGTGACCCTATGAACCATATCTTGCCAGGCTCCTCTGTCCATGGAATTCTCCAGGCAAGAATACTGGAGTGGGTTGCCATTCCCTTCTCCAGGGATCTTCTCAACCCAGGGATCAAACCCAGGTCTCCTGTATTGCAGGCAGATTCTTTACCATCTGAGCCACCAGGGAAACTCCATAAATTTAAAAAACATCCTAAAACTGTAAACTCTTATATTAACATTTGGCAGTTTCAGTTCTTTAAAATGTACCTATGTGAGGCTCATTCTTCTTTTCTTAGATCCTCCCTGTCTTTTCTCCCATTTTTTTTCATTATAATATCTTCTTTCCTGGGTTTTCTGCTTCTTTCCTTTCTTCTTTCTTCTATCCTTCCATCCTGCCATTTTTCTCTACAACAAATATTTCTTGATCAACCCTGATCATACAATATATATTAGCCCTGGGTTATGATCTGAAGGAGCTGTATTTGACACATTATAATAATCCAGTTTTGAAATGCCTCGGAAACATATTAAGAATAAGTCAATAAGAAAGAATATGTTTTGGGAAAAATACACTCATGAATGCTGAAAATTATCTTGACAGTATGAAAACTGCTTAAGGATAGACAAGATGTATTATACAGGCTTACAAATTGTTTCAAATGTACTTTTGGCTGTTCATGATTATGATTTGTCATATGGCTTTCATAAATATCAAATTTATGTGGCAATTAAATCATTTAATTAGAGGCAATAAGAGATCTGTCTAATTCAAATTTGCTTAGTGCTAAATATTATTAGACTAATATTTCCTAAAGAAGCTGACAAGACATAAGAGAAAGTGATTTCTCATTCAAAGCTAAAAGAAAGAAGGAACAGGGAAAAAAAAGAAGAAGCAAAGTGATTTATTTTTATGTGAATAAGAAACTTAAAATGTTACTGAGGAAGTCCACATAGCAAAAATAGGGACTCTGTAATTGTATAATATTGTTACATATGGGAACAAAAGAGCAATAATATAAATATTTAAGAGGTCAAATCATTGGGACTTATGATTTATTGGATGGTTATATTTTCCTAAACCTTGTTACTTCTTCACTAATTTACTAACTCAAGCCCAAATGCCCTCTGTATTGTCAATTCTTCACAAATGCATTGTATCCTTGTCTAAAAGGTACAAAGTTTGCCTGCTTTGGTCAATTCTTTGAGTCTCATATTATTTTATGAACTCCTATACATGCAGATTAATATGTTTTTCTCTTCTTAATTTGTTTTATGTCAATTTAATTATTAGGCCAGTGAAAGAATCTAGGAGGGAAGAAGGGAAAAGTTTTCCACTCCCCCAATGGCCACCAGGCAGATAACATATTATCTGGAACTCATCATAAGGCTCAGTATCAGAGATGTAGATTGAAAGGACTCTGCTTATATATGAAGTTGAATATATAATATATATGGAGAGAGAGAGAGAGAGACCCAGCATCTAGAAAAGAGCCCGAGGCTGGGAAAGATTGAAGGCAAGAGGAGAAGGGGAGGACAGAGGATGAGATGTTTGGATGGCATCACCGATTCAATGGACGTAAGTTTGAGCAAACTCTGGGAGATGGTGAAGGACAGGGAAGACTGGCATGCTTCAGTCCATGGAGTCACGAAGAAAAGGACATAACTGACCAACTGAACAACGACAAAAAGAGAGAGAGAGAGAGAGTATCACTCTACTGGGAGTGGTGAGTGGGGTTACTATTGAACCTGGGAAGGGGCAATTTACTGAAATGATAAGAAGGAAAGGATGGGTGTGGATGTATTTCAAGAAGTAGCTAAGAGATAAGCAACAAGGACATATTGTATAGCAGAGGGAACTATAATCATTATCTTTTAGTAACTTAAAATGGAGTGCAATCTGCAAAAACACTGAATTATTATGCTGTACACCTGAAAATAATGTACTATTATAGATCAAGCATACTTCCATTAAATTAACTAATTAATTAAAAAGAAGTAGCTAAGAGAGGAGGACTTTTGATAGAAATGGGGTTAGTATCCAATCAAGGGAAAGTAAACTAATTAAAGATAGAATCTCTAAATATATAGGATGATAGAGTCTGATTTATTGTATATTCAATCTCCTCTGCATTTTTGGCTTTGAATATGTTAAAAAAAATAGGGCTTCCCTCAGAGCTCAGTCGGTAAAGAACATGCCTGCAATGCAGGAGACTGGCCTTGATTCCTGGGTCGGAAAGATCCCCTGGATCCACTCCAGTATTCTTGCCTGGAGAATCCCATGGACAGAGGAGCCTGGCAGGCTACAGTCCGCAAGAGTCGGACACTTTCGTTTTTATGTTAAAATAAAAAAAAAGATGGTATCAATTGTTTAGTTTTATACTCATACTGGCAGTTTATGACAGAAAATCAGAATCCATGTGGGATGTAAACGATCAAACTGTATAAGCAACAAAAACAACAGCAAAAAGCTGTTACCTGAGGAACTGGAATGAAATTATAGTGGTTCAATTACTCAAAAAACCCTATTTGTCAATATAGAAGAAAATTACAAATAAGAGCAAAACTGAGCTGCAAGATGACACATTTATAGTGAGCACTGGAGTAAGGTTAAAGAGGAGGTTAAGCTATTGAAAGTAGAGCAATTTCACATTTTAACTACTTCAAAAGCATTAAAAGAATGATTATGAATCAGAGGTGAATTTCATCTGAGTTAAGGAACTCAATACTTTTAGAGTCTATAGTATTAGAAGAGTAATCTGCACTGATATTAAATTAGTCCAGGATTATCATGTAGATATATGTTCAGGGACTGAGAGCTTAGTACATGATCTCATTCTCTATGAGCATTTCTCCCTTACCAAGTCCTGGTGTCCTCCAGGATGCAGGAAGTCCAGAGCCACATGGGGCAGTGAGGAGTCCCTGCCCTGTTATTTCTATCCTAAGTAATTTCTACAGTTAAATTCTTACTGGGCCAATTCCCAGTGTGATCCTCTTTTCAAAGGAGTATTAAGGTCATGAGGATTATAATGGTGAAGTGCAAAGCAAATGTGATAAAATGTGATAAAATTATACAACTGATAATGCTCAGAATTAATATTAGATGTTATTATCACTATTATTAATGCTACTTATGATACTATTATTGTTATTCAGAGGCAGGTAAAGACAGTAACATTTTCTAATGATGATAATTGGATATTTTGGAATATTCATTGCCTCCTGCATTTATTAATGACTCCCTGAAGGGCTTTTTGCTTTTCTTTTGCACAGAGCATGATTAGTTTGATATTGAAAACTGAAAAATACAGGTGAATTATGAAGAAAAATTTATTCATTAGAGAATCATTTCAACTTTAGAACCATATTTCTTTGGGAGAGTTTTATTAGTTTTGCTGTATTTTGAGAAAAATAAAGGCAACTATTGTTCATTTCAGGGCATGGAAGAGTGAGGTGCCCGAGATGGCCCTAAGAGAATGTGATTGAATACTGACCAGCCTCTGAATCCTCCCCTCCAAATACACACACACACACACACACACACACACACACACACACATGCACTTTTTGCTAATATCCTCCTCAATATTATCTCATTTTTCAGACATGAGAATCTAGGGCTTGATTTCACAATCCTGGAGAGACCACCTCAATCTTGGCAGCCCCAGGGAACAACCCTGTTTACCAATCTGTGAAACTCTCTGTGGTCTGGTATGGGGAGGAGTTTTGGAGCAACTCAGGAAATAAAAGTCTTCATGTGAGTAGAAATGGTTTTGCCAAGCGAGCCTCAGGCAGCTGGAGAATCCTCTTCCAGCTAGGGGTACCCTAAGCAACAGGTAAGTTTTAGAGCAAAATCAGAGGCTAAAGTTTTGCTATCAACAGAATATCTTAAGATATGGGGCAGATATAAAACACTTGCACAATCTTTTCCCATAAATGTGGCAGCTTCCATGGACAGTAGAGGGTCAGGTTAGGTGAAACTTTCAGAAGAACCTGGGATCTAAGAAACTGATCTTCACCTGTTTAGTACATCCTGGGCAATATAATTATGGACAAAATCAAGGACGCATTTTAAGGAATAAGCAACCTAGTCAAGAGATGCCTTTTTAACTTTCTTTGCTAGCTGAACCCTCAAGCTTCAGTGTATTTAGTTGTAATTTTCTTTCCCTCCTTTTTTCACCTGTTCTCCCCCACCCCGCCCCCACTGACTATGTGTTTGACTCAAGGCAAGTTATTTGCTTTTTCTATGCTTCAATTTCTTTAATAGTAAAATGTGAAATAGTTCAACATTTACTTTGGCTCTTCTTTGTGTGTGTAAATCACTTCTGTGCGACCCTATGGACTGTGGCCCGCCAGGTTCCTCAGTCCATGGCATTCTCAAGGCAAGAATACTGGAGTGGGTTGCCATACTCTCCTCCAGGTGATCTTCTCGGCCCAGGGATCAAACCCACATCTCTTCTATCTCCTGCATTGGCAGTCGGGCTCTTTGCCACTAGCTCCACCTGGGAAGCACCTGCTGTTCTTTGGATTTATGATTTTCTTCTTTCATTCCTTTTCTCTTCTTCTTTCTCTCACCTTATATTCTTTTTCTCTCACCTTATATTCTTTTTCTCTCATTTGTTTACCTCTTAAAAATTCCTTTAATTTCCATTCTATTACAATTATTTGAAAAGCTTAATAAATATTTTCTTTCTCAAAAGTCCTAAAACAAACAAAAAATTAAAATAAGTTTGTTGAAAGTGTAGAAAATATATGCTATCTAAAAAGCCAGAGTCTTTTGAACAAAAGGCTAGCTGTCTTTCATAGGAGCAATGGAAAGACATAAATATTTTACAGAAACAGAGGATATACCCTAAATAAGGCTGGGGGAATCTGTGTTAGAAATCTTTCAAAGAAGATCTTTGAGGAGAGAGATTTCAAAACTGTACAGTATGTTTTTGATTCATCAGGAGTATGCATCAGTCAGAGATGTATACATAGCCTGGGGTTCAGACACATGTTTGCAGAGTTAGAGGGTAAATTATTCAAAGATTACAAGAGACACAAAATTAAATGTGATTGTTTGCTAATAGAAGAGCATCTATCAGTGTCACTTCCATCAACTGCAAAGATCTCTGGCTGAAAATTCCAAATCAGAGAGTAAAAAAAAAACAAAAACAAGAAAGAAAAAAACTCAACATCAACACTGATATTGAGAACATGTGAAAAGAAAAACTTTTTTATTCCAAGTTCTCATAATAAAAAGCACATATTTTGCTTTTTTACCAATGGAAAGATCTTTTGTAATCCTGACACTGCCCCTGTAGCATAGGCATTATTGTCCGTGTGCTACATATATAAGGCCATATATGAGGAGCAAGGGAAACCAGAATCTGATTAGAAGATGTGTGGATCTGGAGTTTACATTACCTTGCCTTTTAGTCATATTGGTTATCTTCAATTGATGAAGGCATCTGATGTGTGTCTTAAGGTTGAGAGAACTTCTCAAAGAGAGTATGCAGTACCTCTAACCGGCATTCAAGTCTAAAGTTGAATGACCCCATCAGGAGGCATTTTGGAAAAAAAAATATAGCTACTGATTCTGGAAATAATCAGTATGTTTCTTCCAGATCTCTACTAGGACCTCTATACTGGCCCTCTGAGATTGTAAATGCCATTATGTGAGTGATCACTGTGCCTTTAGTAATACAATTTCCAGATTATCCTGATTCTAAAAAAGGCTTCAGAGGAGACTCACTTCATTTTGGACAAAATGAGTTAGTCTGAAAAAAGATTTGCTGCTGTTGATTTCCTAAATATAACTTACTACCCTTTCTAGCTTTCATTAGATTAGAGATGACAAATATATTTCATTTTCTATGATTAGAAGTTGCTGTCTGAGGTTCCTGGGTTGAGAATGATGGAGTCCACATCCAGGCTCAGGGGAAATGAAGGTGGTCATGCTCAGATGCAAGCACATGCATATGCACTGGGCAAGTCCATCCCTGCCTTACAGACAAGACCCGTTGCCTTCATGAGAAGGAGAGTGATGGGTTGAAATGACATTCTTCGTGAGCAGTCAACTAATTCTTATTTTATACTGATTCTGTCTTAGTTTTTGTGTCCTCAGCCTCTGACTCAACAGCTTGTAAGATATGGATGAGAAAGAGGGAGAAATGGACTGGAGAAAGCAAAACATTTAATCTAATGCAGTGTGATTTAAACTGAATGTGACTTATTTGACTTGGTGAAACTTTTTTACTGGGCCAGTAGAAGCTTCCTCCACAGGTTATATCTTGGAAGAGTAATTTCAGGGACACAGCCCTCCCTTAAACTCTCTCTCACCTGTGTAAAAATAAAATGTTCTGCTCTGAGGAAGATCAGATTCTAATATGTTGTTAATACTTGTCACTGCACTCTTAGGAAGACTCACATCAGGATCTCAAAATTTCCATCCTGTGTTACATTGACTTCATGGCAGATAATAACCACTCTCACTTCCAACACCTCTACTTCGTCTTAACTGGAATTCCAGGGCTTGAACTAAAGTATTACTGGATGGCATTCCCACTGGGTGCTATATATGTCATTGCCCTCTTTGGCAATGGTGTCATCATCTCTACCATCAAGTCTGAACCGTCCCTGCACATCCCCATGTATTACTTTCTGTGTATGCTGGCACTGGCAGACACAGGGCTGGCCCTTTGTACTATGCCCTCCATGCTAGGCATATTTTGGTTTAACTACAAGTCCATCGCCTTTGATGCCTGCCTTGCTCAGATGTACTTCATCCACACCTTCTCAGCCATTGAATCTGGCGTGCTGGTGGCCATGGCCTTTGATCGGGTTGTGGCAATCTGGAAACCCCTCAGGTACGGCACCATCCTCACCAGTGGTGTGGTCTGCAGAACAGGGGCAGTCATCTTGACAAGGGCCATCTGTGTGGTCCTCCCGGTGCCTTTCCTCATCAAGCGGCTCCCCTTCTACCGCTCCAATATCCTCTCCCACTCCTTCTGCCTCCACCAAGACGTCATGAGCCTTGCCTGTGCCAGCACCAGGGTCAACAGTCTCTACGGCCTCATTGCTGTTATCTTCACCAAGGGTTCTGACTCTCTCTCCATCCTCCTCTCCTATGCGTTCATACTCCGAACAGTGATGGCCATTGCCTCAGGGGAGGGCCGGCTAAAGGCACTCAACACTTGTGTTTCCCACATCTGTGCTGTTCTCATCTTCTACGTGCCTCTCATTGGGGTGTCTGTCATTCATCGTTTTGGAAAGCACCTTTCACCACTGACCCATGCCCTCATGGCTAATGCCTATCTTCTAATACCCCCAGTGCTAAACCCCATAGTCTATACTATGAAGACCAAAGAGATACGGAGGAAGCTCATCCAGATATTCTTTCCAGCCAAGGGCACTGCAGAGGGTTAGGGTCTACCAGTTTAAGAGAGGAAAAATCTCTTCTGTAGAGGCTCAATTACGACTATGAAAAAATAGTTTTTATTTTTTCACATTTTCAGTGTGATTTGAATTGGGCAAAGATATTTCCCTGCTTTCAGGACATATTTTCCTCTTCCTTTACCAGATCATCCTTTGTGCAGTATATAAAGAGTGGCATTTATAAGAAATGTTCCATGTACTTTCTTGTGGCCTTGCATTAGAGTTGGCACATAACAAATGAAAGGGGAATATTACTAATTCCATTCTGTAATAACTCTTTTGAGCAGAAATAAGCCACAAGCTTAATGCCTTTTAAATTAAAGATCATTGAGTTGATTTAACATTCTAGCTCAAGAGTTAGGAATGGCCTCTATTAGCTTAATAGGGGAAAAATGAACTATACTCATTAAATAGTAAGAGAACACCTGGGGATAATACATTGTTAAATAAAACATGGATTATAAAAATGATTAAATTTTAGGATTAAGAATATAAATGTATATAATTGAGCAGGGGCCAACCATATTGTATAACTTGAGATCAACAGAGGAAGGGTGAGTTTTAACTTCCATGTGTGACATTGGATGTTCCCTTCCCTACTTCTAATGGAAATTTCTTCATTTTGAAGCTGGAAACATCACTTAACAACAAGTGTGGTTATGAAATTAAGTTTAATCATATAAGGACAAGTATTTGTAAACTATGAAGGGTTGTACAACTATAGGAAGTGTTCAAGAATATTGAATGTAAGACAATAAGAGTACTTATAGACTGTCCACTAAGCAAAAGACAGTACCAGAGCCTTTTACACGCTGTCATATTAGATAACCACAGCATCCCTCTGGGGGACAGTGTTGTACGCTGTTTCCAAAGCAGTTCATGTGTTGGCCAAGGCTCAGTCAGGCAGATTTTCTGTGGAATGTTGAACCATCTATATTGTGGGAGACAGATAAAATGTGTTGGGCAGGGTGGGGATAACACTAAGGGTAGAAGGTTAAAGAATTACTATGGATTTAATCTGAAGACAAAGTATCAGATTGGTCAACACGCTCATTTGGACTTATCCTTAAAATGTTACAGAAAAACCCAAATAAACGTTTTGGCCAACTCAGTATATGAAGAAGAAGAACAAAAGCACGTATATACAATGTATACTAATGAGCGACTTGTATTCTTTTATATGAGCCATATGAATTTTGCTGAAGTTTGTATTTTATTTTTAAAATTTAACACAAAAGATTCTTTGGGTCTTTCATGATATGTAGTTACCTATTACTCAATCAGTAGCTACTTTAGAAGTCTGTCGCAACAGACACTAGCCTAGCTAAGACAAATTTAATAATACTGTGTAAATCCATGGTTGATTCATGTCAATGTATGACAAAACCCACTACAATATTGTAAAGTAATTAGCCTCCAACTAATAAAAATAAATGGGGAAAAAATAATACTGTGTACAAGAAAGCTTATTCCCATTTTAATACTGCTTTCAGGTTCACCAGTCTTTCTGAATTAATTTTAGATAGGTTCACAACAAAAATTTTTTCTTAACTCTTTAAAAAACAAAGGCATATTGCTGATATTTAATAAAATGAACATAAAATATCATTTAAACCTTCTGGGATTTGTGGGGAGACTCGAGTCCTACCACCTCTGGAAGGGCTTGCTAAGAGTTCGCCAACACTATCGCAGTCCTGAGCCTGGAACAGGAATTGTTAGGGGTTATTGTTAAGAAGGGGTTTCCCTGGTGACTTGGTAAAGAATCTGCCTGCAATGCAGGAGATCTGGGTTCAATCCCTGGGTTGGGAAGATCCTCTGGAGAAGGAAATAGCAACCCACTCCAGTATTCTTGCCTGGGAAATCCCACAGACAGAGGAGCCTGGAGGGTTACAGTCCATGGGGTTGCAAGTCAGATTTGACTTAGTGACTAAAGCACCACCAAAACCATTGTTAAGAAGATAGGTCTCTGTCTGCTTGTTCCAACATGAGAGTAAAGGTCCTAGTAGCAGTGCAGTGACTAGTATCCTTGGGATGAGCAAATCTCTTTGACGACTTTCAGCTCTTGGTTGTTTTCACTCAATGCAGTGCTTGACATTTAACTGATGCACCAAATTTCTAAATCACACTCTACATTTCAGAGACAGGTGGAAATGCTCTCCATAACTGTTGTCTTTGGTGCTGTAAATATTTAAAAACTGACCCCAGAAGCAAGTGTATTGGTGAAGGAGCTTTTGAGTTTCCCTCTAGCTAGTTTGTGTCTCCTTCACATTTCTCCTTTAAAGATGAAGATAAAGATTGCTACAGCAACTGCCACATAGCAGTAATAGTAATACGTGCAATACCATCTATTAAATAAGAACCACAATAACGGGTATTTTAGGGATGGTCTCATTACTCCCAGATCAACTCTACAAGTGAATATATTGACAGGAAAGGCTTGGGTTGCCACTTGCCATCTGTGTAATATAGATAAGACACCTAATTTATTCAATGCTGATTGTTCTAATTCACAAAATTGGGACAAGACTAGTGCTTATTTTATAGAGTTATAAAGATTAAATGAGCTAATGGATGTAAATTCCCAGGGCCTGGAAGTAATGAGCATTCAATAAATGTCAGTTGGCATTATTATTGTTGGTATTATTATTTTCAATTAAAATGAAATATACTAAAGTGTAGAGAGTTTGTGTAGCTCGATCAAGTTCACACAGCAATAAAATAGAACAGCTACAATTTGAAACCACATCTAGCTCTCAAATCTATGCTGATTCCTACTGGGTCTCATTTGTACCCTCTTCCTCATATTCTTAATGTCCTCTCTCTGGTGTCATGAGGAAAGAACTGTGTAATCTCCATACAAAAGAGGAAGTATAATCTAGTCTCTCACAATGATAAGATTTTCATTCCAAAAGATAGATCAGGGAGAAAAACTAAAGAAGGGGGTGATCTACTACAACACTATTGAAATAAACACTATTGATGATGACCTACTGCATCACCGGTACACCAGAACCATGTACTGGTGCTTGCCTGGGAATGGTTTAGTATGTATCTGTGTGATGAGGCAAGTACAGACAGGGCGAGCATTTGAAAATCATAACAGTTTGACTTTGCAGTGACACTGAAGCACACAGTTTTGTGTACAAACTCAGAATAATAAAGTTGTATTTGTTTCAGATCAACTGGAAAAATAAGAAACAAAACTCAAAATTAATTTACCACATACAGCTTGAGAAACACAGATTTATTTAAAAAGAAGGGAGGATATTTCATTTTCTTTCAGTCAGTTGAGTTTCCTATAGTTATTTTAGGCACAGAACTGCCCAATAAAATTAATGAAACCAACATTGGTTTCATTTAGTGTCATGACTGGACCCTCAAGGCTAAATTCATAGGGCCACATAATGTAATTTCAATTTCTCTCTCTTTACCACTTTCAGGAATCTAAATAGACTGTAACTTTTCTTTACAATGTTCAAAAACCTGAGTTCTGCTCTTCACAATGTTGGAAAACACCAAGGAGTAGCTCCAATTTTATCTGAAGTCTTGCATCCTGGCTTTCACCTCAGCACCCATTTCTCAAGGTCTCAGGGTCAACTTTTCTTAAGACTACAATAAGGTTTCATACAATAATAGCATGAGACCAAGTCTCCTGGCTCAGAAGCTTATCTAAAACAGGTACAGGTAATAACCTTGGTCACATATTCAAGATATGTCTTTTTAAGATATCTTCTTTTAAGGTGTAGATTGACATGTTGTCTCCTATGCTGGTTGTTTTCTTCCCCCTGAGAAAAGTTCCCCCTCATTCCATATCACCTCCAAATTCTGAGGGGATTCATGTTTTCCATTTAGATAGCATGTATCTATATTGAGGCCCTGGATGATGTTTGCATTCTGCACAAACTAACAATTCTCAAGTAATTTTGTAACATTAAAAATGTAAACTCCAAGTCAATCTTGAAAATTTACTCTGCCTCTATTTCTGGTTTCATCTTGGCAAGATACAAACATGTATCTTACATTTGTAAGAGGACTAAACTAGAGTGATCACCATGGACATGGACGTTTGTGTGCTCGGTCCTGAAGTCATGTCTGACTCTGCAATCCCACGGACTGTAGCCCACTAGGCTCCTCTGTCCATGGATTTTTTAAAGAAAGAGTACTAGAGTGGGTTGCCATTTCCTCCTCCAGGGAATCTTCCTGACCCAGGGACCGGACCCACATCTCTTGTGTCTCCTGTATTGACAGGTGGATTCTTTACCACTAAGCCACCTGGGAAGCAGACATGGATGACAGAGGCAAATAAATCAAAGACAGAAGGACAGTTTCCGGATATGTGCCTGTATGTTTTTGAATGTTACATGAATGGAGGATTTATATCTTCAAAGAAATGTAAAGTGATTATTGTGGGGAAAAGCAAGAGTTAAATATGGCTTGTGTGAGACTGAGGCATACAGAAAACTCCATGTAGAGATGATGCAAAGGTAGTTAAAAATTAAGAGTTTGATCTTAAGAGAGGGGGAGGAGAAGGAGAGGGAAAGAAAGACACATGTGGGCTCTATTTTAAAGCAGTTAGCTTGATTGGTATCGTGAAGAAAGAAATTTACCGAGGTTATTGAATGGCAAGGGGAGAACTTGGAGAAATATTCACATCATGTGTGAGAGGAAGAAGTGAAGGAAGCTAGGCTAGGAAACAAGAGAATGTGGAAGTAGGAGAGGCAATAGAGTGCCATGAAACCAGAAAGAAGATTAAAAGGGAGGGGATTTTAAATATTTATAATCTACTCAAATGCATCAAGTTGAAGGAGGATTGAGAGGTAATATTTGGCTTGCTATTTCAGAATAAATCTGAGCCATGGGAACAGCTTTCATCTAGCAATGGAAACAAAGTCAGACTGCAGAAGCTAGAGAAGAGAGTATACAGTGAGGATGTGGAGGTGTGTGTATTGCCAGTAACAAAATTAGATTTTTGTTCTTGCCACTACATGGCTCCATCAGAGAATCAAAGATTAATGGGCACTTTCTCCTAATTGCTTCTGTTATCACAGTATTTGAACACTGTAAACATAATCCATGGTGGTTGGATTTTATCTCTAATTTAAGGTTTTTTAAGTTTTTGGTTATATAATTATATAAGAAAAAAGACACTTCTTAATATGTTTTTTAAATTAATTTATTTATTTTAATTGAGGCTAATTACTTTACAATATTGTAGTGGTTTTTGCCATACATTAATATGTTCATATTTTATGCTTATTCATTCAAACATTGTATATAGGCACAGTGTACTAACATGTATATGACAACACATTGAGAAAAATAAACATTTTTTAAAGATGAGATAAATTTAAATACACATAAAAGATCTACTATTTTCTCCTTATAGGCCAATTGACTATAATGTGCTTTGTTTGGGATTCATGTTTTCCATTTAGATAGCATCTATCTATGTTGAGGCCTTGGATGATGCTTGCATTCTGCACAAACTAACAAATCTCAAGCAATTTTGTAATATTGAAAATGTAAACTCCAAATCAGTCTTGCAAATTTAGTCTGAGTCAGCCTCTCTTTATTTTCTTGGGCTCCAAAATCACTGCAGATGGTGACTGCAGACATGAAACTAAAAGATGCTTGCTCCTTGGAAGAAAAGCTATGACCAACCTAGACAGCATATTAAAAAGCAGACACATTACTTTGCCAACAAAGGTCCATCTAGTCAAAGCTATGGTTTTTCCAGTAGTCATATGGATGTGAGAGTTGGAATATAAAGAAAGCTGAGTGCCGAAGAATTGATGCTTTTGAACTGTGGTGTTGGAGAAGACTCTTGAGAGTCCCTTGGACATTCAGGAGATCAAACCAGTCATTCCTAAAGGAAATCAGTCATTCATTGGAAGGACTGATGCTGAAGCTGAAGCTCACATACTTTGGTCACTTGATGCGAAGAACTGACTCATTGGAAAAGACCCTGATGCTGGGAAAGATTGAAGGCAGGAGGAGAAAGGGGACGACAGAGGATGAGATGGTTGGATGGCATCACCGACTCGATGGACATGAGTTTGAGCAAACTCTGGGAGTTGGTGATGGACAGGGAGGCCTGGTGTGCCACAGTCCATGGGGTCACAAAGAGTCAGACACAACTGAGCCACTGAACTGAACTGAACTAACGTTTCTACAATATTGATTACTAACATCTCTAACACATCACATCTTAGGATCACTGGTTTTTCCCTCTACTTCAAATTTTCTTTTAAGTCTAGAAAACCCTGAGATACGTGTCAAGTCTCAGTTCACAGGTTTTAGAATCAATGGATCTAAACCTGAATCCAGTTCTTCCGCTTAGAAGCTGTATGATTTTGCTTAAGTTACTTCTTTAAACCTCATTTCCTCATGTATAAAATGTGATAACATTATTCTCAAAGATTTTTGGGAGAATTCACTGAGAGAATATGTAAAGGCAACTAAAACTACTAGTATAGCAAATTAAATGTGATATTGTAATGTAATACCTACTTTACTTGTATACATATTTCCTTGCAGAGAAATATGCCAGAGACTGTGCAGAAAGTTGGTGCTTTTTCCTCTGTCTTCAGGGACCAGAAGGCATCCCAAGTGGAACATGGTAAAGAATCCACCTGCCAATGCAGGAGATACAGGAGACTTGGGTTTGAGCCCTGGATTAGGAAGATTCCCCTGGAGAAGGGAATGGCAATCCACTCCAGTATTCTTGCCTAGAAAATTCCATGGACCAAGGAGCCTGGTGGACTACAGTTCATGGGATCACAAAGAGTTGGATACGACTGAGTGATTGAACCCACGTGCAGGGTCCAGCATCACGACTGGCATTTCATTAGTGTTAAATGTACATCTATTTAATAAGTAATCCCTCTAGAAACTTGACAGTGTAATGATTAACAAAATATATGCAGCAGGTATGAGCTTCAGTGCAAAGACACATTGCCTTTGACATACTCATCCCCACACATGGGTACCCTGCTTTCTTAAACTTGCCAGTGCTGTAAGTGTTCACTTGTCCTTGTACAGAGCATGGCAGTACTTTTACTTGATAAAGTTTCACTGGGTCCTTTGTACACAGCAAAATAGAGTTCACTCCTGCTGGGTTTAAAGAGTAAAGGCAGAGCACCTGTTATTCTACTAAATATGTGACTGAAAGCTAGAACTGTAAAGAAGTAATAACCCCTAAATGAAAAGGCACATATTAAGTAACCACATATGTGTTTGTTTTAATTTTAACATAGGCACTCTTTACCCAATGAACACTGAAACAACAAAATAAATGTTATTTGATTATGGAACAATTTTCTTTCTCCATATTAAGAAAAAATATCTCAGAACTTTCAGCAGAGCTATATATCATTTAAAATCTTTCCTTATCTAATTTTTATTTAATTAATAACTAAAGAGCAGTATTACTTAACATTATATGAAAAACACTCAAAAGTGTTACCTGGATAAACAGGTGATGATTTATGTCTTCACTGATGCTCATCTCCAGTTTCAGAGAAGAAAAATTATATTAATTACATTAGATTTTTCAAGTGACACCAGATATCAAAAACTATGCATTCCAAAATGGAGCATATACAGAACAAGAAAGACTTTCACCCACAAGCCTTGTCCACTTTCAGTTTTCCCAGATGTGTATAATTTGACTGCATTATAGTTGCTCAAAATGCTTCTTATTCTCCATATTACATTTGATTCCACTACCCTAGACCCTGTTCTTTCGCCTCTGGAACACATGGATTATCCTCCTGCGTATCTGCTTGGTTTTCACACTATAGACAACAGGGTTTAGTACAGGGGGCAGTAACAGATAGGTATTGGCCATGAGTGTGTGTACTACTGGTGACAGATGTTTCCCAAACCTGTGGATCATGGTGGCACCAATGAGGGGAACATAAAAAAGGAGCACAGCACAGATATGGGAGAGGCAGGTGTTGAGCGCTTTGAGGCTTTCAACTCTGGAAGTGATACCCAGTACTGTCTTCAGGATGAGCACATAAGAAAAGAGAATGATGATGGCATCAAACCCCAAAGTGAAGATGACTACTAAGAGGCCATAGAGGCTGTTGACACGAGTGCTGGCACAGGCTAACCGTATTGCATCTTGGTGGAGACAGTATGAATGAGACAAGACATTGGAATGGCAGAAGGGTAGCCGCTTTATAAGAAAGGGCACAGGGAAGACCACACAGACTGCCCGGATGACGACAGCTATTCCAATCTTGCCAATGATGCTATGGGTGAGGATGGAAGCATAGTGCAGTGGGTCTCGGATGGCCACAAATCTGTCGAAGGTCATAGACACCAATACTCCTGATTCTACCACTCCAAAACTGTGGATGAAGAACATCTGTGTGATGCATGCATCAAAAGGAATCTCAGGGGCATTAAACCAGAAGATGCTGAGCATGGAAGGCAGGGTGGACATGGACAGACCAACGTCAGTCAGAGCCAACATAGAGAGGAAGTAGTACAAAGGCTCATGGAGGTTCTGATCTACCTTGATGGTGGCTAGTATGGCACCATTTCCCAGGAGAGTCAGGGTGTAGAGAAATCCCAGGGGAAAAGCCATCCATGGGTTTTTATCTGGCATTCCTGGGATACCTGTCAAAATGAAGCTATGGTGGTTGACAAGTGATCCGCTAGAGTTCATCATGGTGTTCTTACCACTGATTGAGGCTGGACTCTCCCACCTGGCTTCCAGCTCCTAAATTGAGAAAAGCTTTTAAGATAGGTAAATGGCTTTATGGATATAGAAGTGGAACAACAGAGGGGAAAACTATGTTTAAATCAGTGAGAGGTTTTTTCATCTTTTTGCTTCTTAGACAATTACATGCAATGACTTCTATTCCCTTGAATTTAATTTGCTTTTCTTAAAAAGGGAGATAAGATGAAACAACTAGTATTTAGACAAAAGAAAATTTTGATACCTTCCTTTAACAGCACTGAATATTTGGCAAAAAACAAGCAGCAACATCCAAGGACTTAATAGCATTGAGAATTTTGCTAAATAATCGAAGAACAGAACTCACAGTATCATCAATACAAACACAGCTACACAAAATTTCATCACCATCCAAACCTACATCCCTCATCTATATAAATCCATGTGTATGCATGTATATATGTGTGTACATATGCATATATTATCTTACCCACACATATATATGTGTGTATATATTCTTACACGTGCCTAAGCATCTATTTCACTGTTTTTATAATGGTGACTAAGCAGTAAAGAATCTTCCTGCCAATTTGGGTTCAATCCCTTGGTCAGGAAGATGCCCCAGAGTAGGAAATGGCAAACTACTCCAGTATTCTTGCCTGAAAAATTCTATGGACAGAGGAGCCTGGTGGAGTTCATTCCCGGGGTCACAAAGAGTCAGACAGGACTGAACTACTGAGCACACACATACATTTGTAAATAGACACATTAGTGAATATAACTGTTCAAATGAATGTTCACAAGTTTTAACTTATAACTTTCCATAGCCTCATTTTAAAATATCAAGGGATAAAGAATAAATGCTGTTGACCCAGAAACAACCACACATATGATATGAGAGTAGCCATTCACAAAATCTTTATTTTGAGAGTCTTCTAACACTCCAAAAACCTGAGGCCATTCTTAAAACATCTTCTTTCATTAAACCAACACTTAATGAATTGCAAATTTGTCTCCTAAACATACAAAATCATTATTACCTTTCTTCCTTTTGTGTAATCAAAAATAGCACAGTTCATTTCTTCCAGGTGCCCTAACTCATCGTCCTCCACCCATGAATGTCCCCTTTCAAAAATTCCTTTCTGCAGTCAGAATGCACTTTGAAATATTTAGAAAATTATTTATTCACCAAAGCAAAAGGTCCCTCAAGAGCTTCTATTGTACTTAGAACAGAGTCCTACATCTTTATCATGTCCTTCAATGACAGCACAATTCAGCCCATGTCTACCTCTCCAGTGCCAATTCACACCATTTCCCCCCCATTTTGGTCTCTTCAATCCAGTCAAATTTGCAGTCTCTAAGTTCCTGGATCTCACTAAGAAACTTCCGGATATGGGATTTCATATATGTTCCTTCCTGTTTCTTGTGCCTTCCTCCACCTTCTATAAAGTTCCTCTTTGCCTAATCAAAGCCTATCTATCCTCAAATGGAAAAAGGAAAGAAAGTGAAGTCACTCAGTCATGTCCGAATCTTTGCAACCCCGTGGACTGTAGCCCACCAGGCTCCTCTGTCCATGGGATTCTCCAGGCAAGAATACTGGAGAGGGTTGCCATTTCCTTCTCCAGGGGATCTTCCCAACCCAGGGATCCAGCCTGGGTATTCCGCATTGCAGGGAGACGCTTACCCTCTCAGCCACCAGGGAAGCCCAAATAGTAGTCCTTCTCAAATAAGCCTTTTCCACTTCTTATAAGCGTTAAAGACTCCTCAGAACATAGTTTTCATATTCTTCTTATAAATAAGTACAGTTAATTAAACACTGCACAAATACTTCTTTAGTGTTTATCTCTCCTACTAGAATTAAACTTCCTGAAGGAAAGGACTCTGTTTACCACCTAAAAGATCATGTGCTGGACTTCCCTGGGGGCTCAGTGGTAAAGAATCCACCTGCCAATGCAGGAGAAACGGGTTTGATCCCTGATCCCAAAAGATCCCACATGCCACAGAGCAACTAAGCCTGTGCACCACAACTATTGAGCCTGTACTATATACAGTCCAGGGGGTTGCGTAAAGTAGGACCAACTACTGATCCCATGTGCCTAGAGCCAGTGATCCACAATAAGTCACTGCAATGAGAAGCCTAAACACCGTAACTAGAGAGTAGCCTCTGCTCACTGTAACTAGGGAAAACCTGCATGCAGCAACGAAGACCCAGTGCAAGCAAAAATAAATAAATAAATAAATCTGTAAAAGACCACATGCCAAGTATATGTTAGTTTTCCATATGCACTGAATGAAGGAATGAAATAAAGAATAAATGAATATGGATGACTAAATATCATTCTTTTCAGATATTTTACAAACTCTCAAACTCCTCCTTGATTTTCTGCATGTGGGTTGAAAATCATTGATCTAGAGAAAAATCTCTTTTTCTAACAGGGCACAAAAGCTTAAATGAAGGGTCTTTGAGAGGAATTAAAGTTTCTTTGTTATCATCCAGGTACTGATTATGAGAAAGGAGAAAGAAAAATTAATGAGAGTTTCTGGGAGAGTTGGGGATGGGTGGTGGTAGTCTTGACAGTTACACAAGCCCAGGTGCACTTCCAGGCTCATTCTTCCTCCTGTTTCCCTGCTGTGAGAGGAGAGTTTGTGGTTGGGGGACAATACTACAGACAAGCTATTTTGCAGATTCTGATCTGACACCGGGGCTCTTTGAAAGATTCTGTAGTCTGCTTACAAAGGTTGTCCTGTGTGTTGAAAACAGAATCCAGACGTCTCTCCAAATAAGTCACAATGCTCAGATCTAAACAAAGCACTCTATGCTGCCCAGCTAACCCTTTGGAGCACTTTGAGGAAGGGACATTTTTATACTTCACAGGTTAAGTGAGAGCCCTTCAGTTGGCTGGTCCCTCTTCCCAAGCAATTGGTGATGGCTTTTACTTGAGAAGAATCAGTTGGCTCATCCCTATTAGACATTTTTCTTGGAAAAACTTATAAAATATTTCATAGTCTCTGATTAAGTCCCCAGGGCCTGCTGAAGCACTGCTGTTCTATGGAAATTGATGATTTTATTTCCCCCTTTCTTTTAAGTGTCTTTGACTCTGTTTTTGTTTACCTGAATATGTTTTACCCCATCTTCTCCTTTTTAAACAATCTCATTTCTATCTTTAGTTTTCATCTCTTCCATTCTCCCTGATTTTTCAGACCCTTATTATTTTCTCTAGCTTCCAATTCACTTCTCATTTACTCTTCCATCCACTTTTTGTTTCATTTTTTCTATAGGATAGGTCCTCCCTCACAGTGTATCTCTTCTTTTACTGTTAATAACATTACCTACATTTTACTTTTTCTCTTTTCTTTGTCTTCCAGCAAACCCATGACATTGGACACTCGGTGCTTCTCATCTGCCTTTGTCATTTTCCTCACCAGAATTTTTATGAAGATTTAATGAAGTAATGTGCATAAATAATCCTATACAGAGCTTGGTATATAGAGGTCATGCAAAAAGATTTTAAGATAAATTTATTACCTGTATCAACCTCTGTGATCTTGTTCAGAATTAATTTGGCTTCTTTCCTTCCCTGAGACTAGTAAACAGAGCACTTATGAAGCCTCCTCAAACTTCTGGTGGTGTCTCAGCTATCATGGTTCTATATGATTTCCTAATTTCTCTGGAGAAATCCTTTGAGGCCTGTTATGTAGTGCTGCCTGAGCTATTCCATCGTGAATTCCCGAAGAACTCCAACCTGCTCCTTCATCAGTCAAATTGCCCTTTCTTCTATCAATACATGTTCCAAAATTTCCTTCATTTTGATTTTGTGTCCTCTTAGCCAGACTGAGGAAGGAAAAAGGATCTACTTCTTCTCCCAAACACACACATACATACACACACACACACACACAATTTATACATATATGTGTGTATGAATGTGTATGTATGTATGTATATATATATAATATTACTAAAGAAGTCCTAGAATTCTAGCCCAATTTTTCCCTAGAGCTTCTGACTCTAAAACCAGTTTCAGTCTCATTGCTAACATAGTGCTGAGATTTACCTTGAAATAGCACTGAAGTCTACTGTTGTTTTGGATAGACAGGAGAATTGCTTAGAATTTCCATTAGGAACAAAGAGGACAGAGTTCTTTAAGTTTGTTGGACTTTGGTTTTCTGCATTGTTATTCCAGTATCTTAAATATAAGTTCTTCCATTTATTTGAATGCATTTTTCTATAATAATATTTTTTCATCAATGAGGTGATTCTTAGGATTGTAGAAACAGCTCGTTATTCCATCAGTATATGCCTCTGTGTGGTCAGTCATTAAAATGCCCACAAACCCTTTCCACCACTTCTTCATGTCTCTTTTCATCCCATTTCTTTACTTACATAGGCATATTTACATTTTTAACAGCAGAAAACAAAAGCCAGATATAAACAATTCTTATGAAGATACTTATTTTCAGGTATGATAGAGGATGTATGGAAGAAGTTTATCTACTTATTTTTAATCTTTTTTTAAAATTTAAATTGGGTTTAAATTTAATTTGGGTTTAAAATTTTAATTTAAACCCATTTCTTTCCAAATGTGTATTATAATCTTCAGGGGACTAATTTTATCATAAATGTTAAGGGTTAGTGTTTTATAATAGATATTTCTGTATATTTTTTAATATAAATATGTGACAACATCTAGAAATCTATAATTTTCTGTATATTTATATTTTACATAATCCTTTATGTGGGTTATACACAGGTCTGTGTGTCTATATGTATATGTATGTATATATATATATATATATATATATATATATATATATATAAAGATCTACATTTCTTTAAGCATCCCTTGCCATTATGTGTAAGGACTTAAAAGATGAAATCTTTGTCTTCAAGGAGTTTCTAATCTATGAGAATATTTAATGCTTCCCAATCTCTCTTGAAGTGCTGTCAGAGACAGAAATAGACATACACAAAATGCTTGATCTGAGTGTTTAATGGATGACTTGGGCTCCTCTGAAAACATCAGGACTTACATCATCCATATCTACAGAAACTGATGTCCCCTTTAGAATAACTTCATTCAGGAAAGCCCCCACGTTATTCTAACAGAATTTCCTAATCTGGAGTTCTACTTTATGAAGGGTATGCCTTGACAGACCCAAAATGGTAAAATTCAGCAGAAAGAGTAGAGTGTGTGAAATCAGACGCACCTTGCTTGAAATCACCATTTTAATTTTCTGGAAGTTTGATCTTAGAGAAAGTCATTAATTTTCTTATTCAATCAACATTTCCTTGTTATCTGTTACTGAACAACACCTACTGTTTAAGTCCAGCTGTTCTCTCTCCTCTCCATCTGCATTGATGAGCCCAATACACTTAGAGGAGATCATACAACCATGTTGAGTACTGTATTCTTACTTTAAATGTATCACCAAAGACCTCAGGTACTCCCTTAGTGCTTTCAAATTATCATTTTTTATGTCTCTTCTTCCACTCCCTTACATCTTTCCAAATTCTTATTCTTTGTTGATGACCTTATTTCCTACATCATCAAGAAAGTTGAATTATCAGAAAACAACATCCAGTGCCCCGAACATATTTACTTGTCTATTAACAGGGTCAAATATATGCTGATTTCTTTGTTACCTTGTATAAATTAGATGAACTATTCATCCTCCTTTCTAAAACCAATCCTTCCATCTTTGTACTAGATTTTGTCCTTATCATTTACTCAGGAACATCATTTAGACACTTCTTTTTACCACTTTTTTTCATAAAGTTTTTACTCTCTGGTTGGTGTTTTTTATCAATATAATACATAATATAATATTTTTCATCAGAAAGAAAGTGTTCCACTGGTATTGTCTCATTTCTTTGCTTCCCTTTAATGTAAAATTTCTTAAGCAGAAAAAAAAATTAGGAAAAGATGGATTTCTGCCTACTTTAAAAGGAAAGAGATTGGTGAATACTCTCTGCAGAGAAAAAAAGAAAAGAAAGAAATGCATAAACCTGGATAAATTATTTTTTAAAATATAACAACAAAAGATTCTAAGGTTCTAGAAGTTGACCAAAGTCAAACAACAGATTGAGAAACATATTTGAAAAAACCTTTTGCAGTTTCAGGTAAGGACAGATTCCTTTACAACTGATTTAATCAGCAAATTTTAAAAAGTAGTTTTACCACGTTGGGGCTGGCTCAAAGCCAACTGCTATGCTGTCAGAGTACAGAGTCAACTTGAGATGGAGGGAAAAAAAATCCGAGGCTTTGTCAGATATCAGCAAACCTAGCAGCAGTGTTACCCAAAAGTGAGGCCCAGCTGCTTATCACTCTGAAACCAATAAAGTCTTGTACCAGCTTACTATTAACAAAACTTTCATTCATCTAATTAAATTCAATCTAACCTTAATCCTGATAATGTACAAAGTTCTTTTCTCAAATGTCATTTTTCACAGACCTTTTCCCACTTTCTGGATCCAAATTAATTTGTCCCTTATTATCTTCATACATAAGCAACCAGCTCTAGGACAAAATCATTCTCCTTTTCTTTCCTCAACAAAAATATCACCAGTTTTTATACTTTCTCTCACTGGTAACACATATCCTACTTGCTTAACATATTGAAATGTTTTCCCTATGATTTAAGTACGTTTAATTACATATTCTAATTTTTAACTTTTAAAGAACCCTAACAAAACCACGAAACAAATAACTGTTATATCAGCATTTTCTCATTGGTAAACTTAAGAACATATTCCATAGCCTCTAAAAACATACATTTTTCTCATACCACAATTTCCCTTTGATGTAGTAGAAGATGTGTGTTTAATGAACTCAAGTATTTTTTAAAGTTCTACTAATTAACCCAATGCTGAGGCTTTAAGCAAACTGGGTTGTTGTGTATTTCAAGGACATGGTAAGAGTTTACTTCAAGCTTTCTCTTAGGCATATTTTTGTTCTCACAGGGTCAGATTCTGAAAATGGTATTTTTATCAAGCTAGCTTTCTCTAACTGCATATGCAAAAAATGTAAGTTTTTAAAGTTCAAAAGAGCTTCACCTTAACCAATTTTCTCTGGAGTCTAAAGGATACTGTTGCCATATAATGTTTAATTTATTCATGATTTCATGATTAATTTTTTCTAATGAATTGGCCCTGAAGTTCCCATTTTACAAAAGACAACAATGGCACCAGTCACACAAATGAAATGTATACTCAAACTCCAGAAGACAGAACTGTCACAAGTCCCTCAAGAATATGACCAAATAAACACTTGCCCAACACAAAAATTTCCTGACATGACACAAGTCAGAACCAATTGGCAAAATGCCCAAATAACGCTCAAGGTTCACAAACTGACTCCTCCATGGTAGACACACATCAGATCAATTGGCAAAAATGTCCAGATAGTACTCCATGCTCACAGATGGTCCTTGACGTCAGATACACATCAGAACCAACTGACAAAATGCCCAAATAACACTTTGTGTTCAAAAGAGAAGTTGGCCCGGGTCCACACCGGGAGACTTACTGAGTCTTGGAGCTTCTCAGATGTCCAGATGTATCTTTCTGTTTCATCAAGGAAAAATGTAAATTGGCAGCCAAAGATTCTTCTGGAAAGTGAAAATAAAGTGGGATTTGAGAACTGGTTGATGTGAGTGTAAAACGGTTCAGCACACTGGTAAACAGTTTGACATCTTCAAAATTAGACAAACACCTGTCACCATCCAGTAATTTCTATTCCTGATATGTGCCCAAACATGCCAGCACAAAGACTGTCCATTAATGTTTGTAGTGGCATTATTATAATAGTCAAATGCTGTAAACAATCCAAATATATATCAACTAGTGACTGGTTAAATAAATATGCTTTATCTGCACAGTGACATACTGTCCATTAAAGAAAAGGAATGAATTATGAATGTATCCAGCAACAGGAACAAGACTCATAACATTGCATTAAGTGAAAGAAGATAGACATAAAGAATAAAGAATATGACTCCATTTACATGAAATTTCTAGTAAAGGCAAATTATACAGACAGAAAGTATATCAGTGCTTTCCTGGAGCTAGAGACAGGCCCAGGACTGACAAACCACCATCAGGGAATATTTTTATGTGATGGAAGTCTTAAAATCAGTTTGGTATGATAGTTTCACAGCTATATAGATTTACTGAAACTCTTCAAATTGTACGTCTAAAATGGATAAATTCTATGGTTCATAAATTATACCACAACAAAACAAACAAGTAAGCAAATTAAAAAATCAATAATTAGGAGGCTATTGCTATATTACAGATGAGGGGTCTTGGTGAATTTGCTAAAATGATAGAGGTGAAGAGGATGAGAATTTGAAGTATGTGGAAAATATTTTGGTTTGGACTTAAAAGGACTTGGCAATGATGGAAGAAGGGGAAAAAAATCTGTAGTTTTGATTTGAGCAGCTGAGTGAATTGTTGTATGATTAGTCTGATTTCTTGAAATTAACCAGCAAAAAAGTTTACAGTATTCAGCATGCTAATTTTTAGTATCCTATTTGATATCCAAGTGGAATTATCAAGTAGAAAGCTGATCCTGGAGGTTAAGGCAGAACTAAATCAGTGTATAGATGGTATTTGAAGCAATGGGACTTAATAATATCATTCAGTAGGAGAATGGACCTAATAAGAGATACACTAACATTTAGTGATGTAAGAAGAAGATAAACCATCAAAGGATATTGAAAAGTGGACATTAAAGCTGGAGAAAAACATGGTATCACACACATAAAAAAGGAAACAAACAATGAGAAAAACAGAAAAGAAAGCAATTCAACATCAAGGCAATTTTCCTGTGTATTGAATTTTGCTGAAAAGGAAAGTAAGATGAGGAATGTTTGGCAATAGGCATACCATTGGTGACATACACAAAAACAGTGTCAGAGAAGTGGGAAAGAACTCTCACTGAAGCTGACTGAAGAGAAAATGGGAAGCAAGTGGGAAAAGGGACCACAGATTACAGCACTGAAAGGCTTTACAATCATGAAGCAGAAAAAAGAAACAAGATATCATGTGGATACAAAACTGAGCTCCACATTTTCTTTTAGTTTCTTTCCCTTTCTCTCTTCTTTCCTTCCTTCCTCTCTCTCCCCGAATCCCTCACTCCCTCCCCTCTTTTTTTTTTTTTAAACTGATTTGTAAAGATTAGGCAGTAAAGTATATCTGTAATTTTATATAGTTGGTGAAGTACCATTCATATGAGATTCAGATTGATTCTGTATTTGAATGTTTGTAATCACAGGTTTGCATTAGGGAAAATTAGGTCCAATATGCCCAAAAGCCTGGTTCTAAATGGTCTATGCCCCTGGTGACATCTTCAGCAAGACTGATACTCTTGTCTCCAGAGGATCACCCCAGAGGGGATTCTTGACTAGATGCTGGTAGTTTATAATCCCGGTTTTACTGCTGTGGTTGTCAGTCAGCATCAGAAGTGATTCTCATCTCCTAGACTCGATTTTAGGTAAGTTGGAGACCAAGACTTGGGTGGTACTTTTTCTAGGATGCTGTCACAGAATGCAGGGAACTGTAGTATTACCGTTTTTAGGGGAAAAAAAAAAAAAGATCAGTGTATTTCCAGATGTTTAAGCTGGTTTTAGAAAAGGCAGAGGAACCAGAGATCAAATTGCCAGCATTCACTGGATCATCGAAAAAGCAAGAGAGTTCCAAAAAAACATCTATTTCTGCTTTATTGACTATGCCAAAGCCTTTGACTGTGTGGATCACAATAATCTGTGGAAAATTCTTAAAGAGATGGGAATACCAGAAACCTGCATGCAGGTCAGGAAGCAACAGTTAGAACTGGACATGGAACAACAGACTGGTTCCAAATAGGAAAAGGAGTATGTCAAGGCTGTACATTGTCACCCTGCTTATTTAACTTATATGCAGAGTACATCATGAGAAATGCTGGGCTGGAAGAAGCACAAACTGGAATCAAGATTTCTGGGAGAAATATCAATAACCTCAGATATGCAGATGACACCACCCTTATGGCAGAAAATGAAGAAGAACTAAAGAGCCTCTTGATGAAAGTGAAAGAGGAGAGTGAAAAAGTTGGCTTAAAGCTCAACATTCAGAAAACTAAGATCATGGCATCCGGTCTAATCACTTCATGGCAAATAGATGTATAAATGGAAACAGTGGCTGACTTTATTTTTTTGGGCTCCAAAATCTCTGCAGGTGGTGACTGCAGCCATGAAATTAAAAGATGCTTACTCCTTGGAAGGAAAGTTATGACTAACCTAGACAGCATATTAAAAAGCAGAGAGATTACTTTGTCAACAAAGGTCCATCTAGTCAAGGCTATGGTTTTTCCAGTGGTCATGTATGGATGTGAGAGTTGGATGGTGAAGAAAGCTGAGTGCTGAAGAATTGATGCTTTTGAACTGTGGTGTTGGAGAAGACTCTTGAGAGTCCCTTAGACTGCAAGGAGATCCAACCAGTCCATCCTAAAGGAGATCAGTCTTGGGTGTTCATTGGAAGGACTGATGTTGAAGCCGAAACTCCAATTTTTGGCCACCTGATGGGAAGAGCTGATTCATTTGAAAAGACCCTGATGCTGGGAAAGATTGAGGGCAGGAGGAGAAGGGGACGACAGAGGATGAGATGGTTGGATGGCATCACCGACTCAATGGACATGGGTTTGGGTGGACTCTGGGAGTTGGTGATGGACAGGGAGGCCTGGTGTGCTGCAGTTCATGGGGTCGCAAAGAGTCGGACATGACTGAGCGACTGAACTGAACTGAACTGAACTGATTTAATTTAAAATGTCTGCATATTATCTCTTCCATTGTCTATCTATGACAATATAAATCTATTGCTTGTGATTTCTATTTCTATAAAAAGCCTAGAATCATCAGAGTCTCAGGAAGAATTATTTATTTCATGTCCTTCTATTTTTTCTTCTTTTTTAAGTTTTGTTTTTTGGATGTTGGGTTTAGTTGAGGCACATGGACTTCTCTCTAGTTGTGGCACATGGGCTTAGTAGTTGCTCAGCAGCGTGTGGGATCTTAATTCCCTGACCAGGAATCGAACCTTTAAACCTTGCATTGGAAGGCAGAATCTTAACTACTGGACCACTAGGGAAGCCCCACTTCCTTCTATACATACACACACACACACACACACACACACACATATTTTATTGAAGAGAAATAACACTTATAATTATAAATGAGAGAATTAGGTGGACAGTGTTTAATTTTACCAAAGACCAACTAGAGAAGAAACAAGATCCCTGAAAATTTTGCCCTTTCCTCCTAAGTCCCAGCTCAAGGCCAATAGCAAATACATTTCTTCTCCAAGTGAAAGACTAGTCTATGGTTCCTCAGTAGACAAATCCAAGGGACCAGAACTCTGCTTCAGCCTGCAGCTCAGACACTTTAAGAGTATAGATTGCTCAGTCAGCCTTTCAGGGAATAGTTCTTTCCCCTGACTGCCTGGGTGGTAAAGAACATTGAATGGTACTTCAATGTTCTTCAGTGTTGTGGATAGAAAAGAGGAAAATCTCATTGCCTACTTCTCCTCCACCTCCCACATACTCTTAAGCCATAAAGTTTCTGTCCTTTGCTGTGCGGAAAGTTTACGTTTGATCTTCTCCATTGTCTGTCACTAGTACTGATGGAGACAGAGCTAATTTGAGTTCAGTTGAGGATACATGGGTGAACAAGGTAAACATATTGACCCATGTATAAAGCTTGTCTTTATTCAACCCCAGGCACACATTCCACTCCTCTTTCTGATCTTGTTTTTCATGTGTTCTTTGCTAAGGGTCTTGCAAGGCAAAAAAAACTTTCTCATTTTGATTCTCTGATTATTATGACTTGTCTAGAACTTAGTAGGCATTCAAGAAAGTCATTTATCAGTAAATTAGTTAAACATGAAAGCTTTTCCTGAGTTCATCAGATCTTAAAGAATCAACAGGCTTACGTGCAAATCTCATCTTGAATTTTGGATGGGCTGTGTTGATCTTTGGGATGAATCTCCTCAGATGGTCAGTGCAATGTCCGTCTTGTACTCCTAGTCCCTCAGAATCAATGTTCCTTACTCCTCTCTTCCTCTTACTGATTTTCACTGCCTATGATTTCTACTAGTGTATTATCCTTTCATCTCTATTTTATCTAGGATCTGCTTCCAATAAATTCTTCACAATAAGCATTCATGATTAAGAGTCACTGAACACAAATCAGTAGAATTCATGATCTTGAGAACTGCAATAGTCACTGCATGCAAGCCACTGATATTGAGTGATGGGATAAATTCATTGATGGATACAAATACTTAGATAATATAGAATTTGATTAAAATACATCAGTAATATATGGGTAGGTAGCTATATCTATTGGTGTGTAAATAAATTCCACAGCCTATTGATATTTCTGAAATTAATTCTCACAGTTAGCCAAATATGACAAAGTTCAGAGATAAAAGATGCTCATTAATTATAGCTAAATTTTGAGTGTTAATTTGCCTGGTGCTTAACAAAATGCCCAATATCCCCAGTGAATACTTTTAACTATCCCACTCATTTTTAAAAGGTGAGGAATAAATCACAGAGATTCTTTTTATTTATTTATTTATTTTTTCATTTATTTTTATTAGTTGGAGGCTAATTACTTTAAAATATTGTAGTGGGTTTTACAGATGGCTAACAAACACATGAAAAGATGCTCAACATCACTCATTATCAGAGAAATGCAAATCAAAACCACAATGAGGTACCATGACACGCCAGTCAGGATGGCTGCTATCCAAAAAGTCTACAAGCAATAAATGCTGGAGAGGGTGTGGAGAAAAGGGAATCACAGAGATTTTTAAGTAACTTGTCTAAGGGAATAGAACTATGATTCAAACCCAGGTGGTCTCTCTACAGAATCTTCAGTTTTAGTGGTACTTCCCTATTTAATTTCCAAAAAAAAAGAGAGACAAAAACAGAGAGATAGGTAAAGAGAGTTAGAGGTTATGCAGTTTGAAAGACTCAAATGCACTTGGAGCTAAGATTTGGCAAGAGGTCAGCTAGAATGTTGGTATTCTCTAAATTTGCAGTCTGCATCACTAATTTTCAAATTTCAATAGAATTTTCTGGAATGATGAAAATGTTCTACATCTGTTCTTTCCAAATACAGTAGTCACTGTCAATATGTAGCTACTGAATACTTGAAACACAATGAGGGCAACTAAGGTACTGATGATGTAATTAGCTTAATTAATATAAAGATAAATGGGCACAGGTATCTAGTGGCTACCAGAGTGGACAGTGCAGCACTAAGCTATTGACTCTCAAGAAACTTGGAGCAACTCTTTCCTATTTGCATTTATTCCCAAGCATCCAGAGTTTTTTGCCTTTTGTGTCCAACCCTGGATTTTGTCTAGTGACTTTGCTCTTTCTGTGACTCAGTCTTCTGTTCCATTTTCTTTAACATGGATCCTGAGATGGGCTTCAATAATGTGTGAATTCACTTAATTTTTATGAAGAATTTTGCTTGTATTCATGTATGTGTATATGTGAACACTTTCATTTGAGAAACTCATTATGAGATGCTCAATAAGGCTCATAACACATGGTTAAGAGCCATTCTAGCACTGTTCTTCCTTCAATCCTGAATTCTTATCATTTGTGGATAGACTGACCCCCCAAAAGTGATATCTCAGCTTGGATACATCTTCTGAGATGTATTTGGATACATCTTCCTAAAGATAACAAGTAATTGAAATAGAAGATATTTAATTGTATGACACAAAGATTTTAATACAGACCTTTGTTACTGCAACTGTTAGCCACTAACATCTAGAATGATTGATAAGTCCATCTAGGTCTTACTCAGAATTACAATAGGAAATAGAGCTGCTGGAAACTCAAGATTACTAAAGTAGCTGCACAGTAGTGGGAATGCATAGAATGAGAGATCTCTATGCCAGAACAGGGAAACTAAGTCCAACTGTATTTTCAACACCAAGGCCAAGGACTTCATCAATCTGAGTAATGTTTGAACCTGTCTTTTGGGAGATTCTCCAGAGATGGATTTCACCTGACTGGATCAGTTGTTAGCTGTAAAACTCATTGCAAGTTCTATGTGGCATTCTGTTCTTTCAGGTGTAACACAGAAATGGATCTCAGAGTTCCTTTCCTGGTATACTTTAGGACAGAGAAGTCTAATTTCCATGAAGAAAAAGGACAGGGTCTGAGTAAATGAGACTGAATGGAAAGATTGGGAATATTTGTGAAAAGGGGTTAAAGCAACTCTTCTCTGGCTCCTCTGGATACTAGTTTTCTTCTTCTCCCACAACAAATTACCATGAATGTAGTGACTCAACATATATATATTTATTATCTTACAGTTCTGCATGTCAGAAGAACAACACAGTTCTCACTGGGCTAAAATCAAGGTGTCATCAAGTCTGCATTCCTTTCAAAGGACTCCAGGGAAAATTCTACTCCCTTGCCTTTTCCAGCATCTAGGGGCTACTCACATTCCTTGGCTCTTGATCATCCTCCTTCATCCTCACAAGTCCTGCTGAGTCTTTCTCAAGCTGTTGTCTCTGGTTTTCTACAGTTGGGAAATTTTCTTAACTTTTGAGGACCCATATGATCAGATTTGACCTATCTGGGTAATCCAGGATAAACTTCCATCTGAAGTCCTTAACTTTAATGACATCTTCAAAGTTTCTTTTGCCATGCAAGTCACTATATTCACAGGTTTCAAGAATTAGGAGGTGAACATCCTTAGAGATTATTATTCTGTCTATCATAGTGGGTCCTTATAAAATTCCTTGGAAAGCCAAGTAATTTCTTCCTTCATCACCTGCTATAATCTAAGATCCTTTTAGTATCCATACACTACTAGGAATGCAGACAGTCAGGAGTTTAGTCCTTGGAGACTATTTTTCTTATTCTGTCCCACATCATGCAAGTACAAAACTTGAGTCTCAATGATGATTTTGTCTAAATCACAACAATTTAAGATCTTAATTAAGATACATACAGGTCTTTATATATGTGTTCATGAACAGTCCTTATGTCTTGTTTGTGTCTGATAATATTTCTTTTCTGGTTATTTGCATCAATTTTTATGGCCCAGATAAATGTATAGTATCATTTTTTCCTTAGGAAGGAGACAAGCAATGACTGCATATTTTTAGGTGAATTGTATTGCAATTAGCTTAGGTGTTGATTAAAGATTTTTTTGTTGTTCTCTTAGATATTTTAGCATATGGTGGTCAGTAATAGAGTTGCTTCATGGGGGTGGGGATATCAGTTTCTGTATCAGACTTTGAACATGAAATATTTGTCACTGCCTCTCATGGTTACCATCTCAAAACTTACTGTCAGTGATTCTAATTGAAGCTGATTGGCTTAATGAGTTCTTCTCTTTTTGCCTAGTCAAAGCTTTGATCCAAAATCCTGTCATTCAACCAAACTATTAATAACCGTCAGACCTTCATCCTTACTGGGATTCCAGGAATTCCAGAGGACTTCTGGTTGGCCCTGTCCCTCTGTCTTCTTTACAGTTTCACATTCCTGGGTAATGTCACCATCCTAGCTGTCATCAAAGTTGAACAACACCTCCATGAGCCCATGTATTATTTTCTGGCAACGCTACTTGCCAGTGACCTCAGCCTTTCATTGTCTTCCATGCCCACCATGATCAGCGTTCACTGGCTTAGCTGGGTGCTCAGTAACCCTTGATGTCTGCATCACTCAAGTGTTCTTCATCCACACCTTAGGGGGAGTGGAATCAGGTGTTCTGGCGGCCATGGCCTTTGATCGCTTTATGGCTTTTTGCTTTCCTTTGCACTAAGCTACCATTCTCACTCATGGACTCATCGGCAGGATTGGAGCAGCAGTCTTGCTGTGGAGTGTGGGGACTGTGCTTCCTGTGCCTTTCCTCATCAAAAGGTTACCTTTCTGCCACTCCAACACCCTCTCCCATGCATACTGCCTCCATCAGGGTGCCATGAGGCTTGCCTGTGCTGACACCCGTGTCAACAGCATCTACGGCCCCCTGGCGGTGATCTTCATCATTGTGCTAGATGCCTTGATCCGCTTGGCCTCTTACTTTCTAATCTTCCAGGCAGTTTTGGGCATTGCTTCCTGGGAAGAGAGACTCAAGGCTCTCAATACCTGCCTCTCTCATATCTGTGCCATGCTGCTCTTCTATGGACCTCTCATTGGCATGACTGTGAGTCACTGCTTTGGGAGGCATTTGTCCCCTGTAGTACACATGGTCATGGCCAGTACCTACCTGCCACTGCCTTCTGTGCTCAGTCTGACTGTATACAGTGTTAGCACCAAGCAGATCCATCAGTGGATTGTCCAAGTGTTCCCTGGAGACAGGGTGGGCTCTTAGGACTTCTGTGCAAACACAATCTAGTCAGAGAAGAGGATCAAGTACAGCACTGTCCAATAGGAATTCCTGCACTGACATTAAATGTTCTAAATATCTGTTGTTAATATAGTAACCACTAGCCACACATGGCTATTGAGCACCGGAAACTTAGCTTGTGCAACCGAGGAACTGAATTTTTTAATTATATTCAATTCTAATAAATTGAAATGAAGATTTAAATAGTCACATGTGGTGAGAAGCATCTAATAGGTTTTTATATGCCATTGCATAATAGTTTTGATGAAAGCAAAAATTTAACTTGATACAAATATGAACATTTCTTTCTCAAAATGGTGTATAGCAACTTTTCAATATTTATATACAATAAAATGTACTGGTTTTGGTATATAGTCCTGTTAAGTTTTCACAGATGCATAGTCATGTAACCACCACGGACACCTAGATACAGAAAAATTATATCACTCTCTCAAATTACCACATGCTGCCCCTTTAGTCAACCCCTCTACCCATGCCCAACCCTGACAAGCTCTAATTTGTTTCCATGCATATAATTCTTGTTTTCCCAGAATGCCATGGCCCACATAATCTTCCATGTCTGGCTTCATAGTGTAATGCATTTGAGATTCAGTCATGTTGTTTCCAACAAAGGTCCATCTAGTCAAGGCTATGGTTTAGCCAGTGGTCATGTGTGGATGTGAGAGTTGGACTGTGAAGAAAGCTGTGAAGAGTTGGACTGTGAAGAATTGATGCTTTTGAACTGTGGTGTTGGAGAAGATTCTTGAGAGCCCCTTGGACTGCAAGGAGATCCAACCAGTCCATACTAAAGGAGATCAGTCCTGAGTGTTGATTGGAAGGACTGATGCTGAAGCTGAAACTCCGATACTTTGGCCACCTCATGTGAAAAGTTGACTCATTTGAAAAGACCCTGATGCTGGGAAAGATTGAGGGCAGGAGGAGAAGGGGACGACAGGATGAGATGGTTGGATGGCATCACTGACTCAATGGACATGAGTTTGAGTAAACTCCAGGAGTTGGTGATGGACAGGGAGGCCTGGCGTGCTGCGATTCATGGGGTTGCAAAGAGTCAGACATGACTGAGTGACTGAATTGAACTGAACTGAACATGTTGTTGTGGGTCTTTGTAGTTTATTTCTCTTTATTGCTGACTAGTATCCCATTGCATGCCAATCTTTAACAACTTAGTTAAGAAAAACTCTCAGATTGTTTTTGCTCCATTGTAATCATGCTGACATACATTGTTGCATATAGGATATGTCTTCTTTTGTTTTTAGTGTTTATTTATATGTTCTATAAATATATTTCATAAAAATAGTGTAGGCGTATATAATGGGTTGGAAGCAGGAGAGAAATATACTAAAAATAAAATAGCAAGTATAAAGTATGATGAATTCAGTGAGTTAGAATAATAGGGAACTCTGTATAAATTTTTGATATAAATTTCAACTTTATTTCTGTCCTGAAGACTTTTCTGACATGCCCTTTATTATGTTAGAGTTTCTCACAGTATATGTGCTCTAATTACCTAATAGCATTGTGTTCCTGCTAGTCTACATACTTCATAAGAACCATACCATAAGAGACCCTTTTTATTCTACATCTGTCTATCTCAAGTATGTACTTAATATAGTTAATAAGATATGCCCTTTGTGAATTAATGAATGAATGAAAACTCTATTTTATCAAGATTGATTTCATGCTGACTAACTTCTCTGTCTCATTTAATTTTAGTAAGTCTCATTTGAGATTTACAGAATCACTCATTTTTGCTGAGAAGAGCCAGTGGGAAAGGATGGTATTTACATATAAATCTAAACATTACTTGCTGTATAAAAAGTTTATGCTATAACTTAATCTCCCTAGATATACATTAGGATAGGTATCTCCATTTTTGCCCAGTGTCTCTGGCTACAATATAATGAGACATGGTTGGAAAAATGTTTCAAGAAGGATAAAAAGTCAAGGATTATTAGAAATGGTGCACACATGCTAAGTCGCTTCAGTTGTGTCTGACTCTTAGGGACCCTATGGACTGTAGCCCACCGGCCTCCACCATCCATGGAATTGTCCAGGCAAGAAGTGGGTTGCCATGCCCTCCTCCAGGGGATCTTCCTGACCCAGGGATTGAACCCATGTCTCTTAAGTCTCCTGCATTGGCAGGTGGGTTCTTTACCACTAGCACCACCTGGGAAGCCCATTAGATATGGTAAGAATTATTAATTTACTGGCTACTATGGAGAGACAGATTCTTGTCAAAATGAGGCTAAAATGAGCTATAAGCACATAGTTGAGAACCAAGCAATCTATAGAATGGATAGATCGAGAACCATGTATTACAATCACATTTTCTGAAATATCAGTGCAAGCGGTTGACCAAAGAAGGCAGTATAGCATATTGTTTAAGATTAACAGCTTTAGAGTAAGATAGACATGGGTGAATACCAGTTCTGTAACTAGCTAACTTTTACAGTTATCCAAAACCTCTTTGAGTTTCAATTTCCTCAACTATGGAATAATGGAGAATAATACTTAACCTATAAGCAAGATAATAAATAAATACAACAATGTGTTTCAAGGGTTAGTGTGATTTTTGGCAAGTGTTATGAGCTCATCAAATACTAGTTTAATTATGCTTAGAAGGGTAGGTGGGCTGCAGATGTGATTCAGTTAATAAGATGGCTTCTTACAAAGGGATCCTGAGTAAGAAGAGGAACATAGGAATGACAAGGAGGACAACAAGATTTGTTAGAGTACATATTGGAGCTGAGAACATAGGGATGACTCTCTCTGCACTCTCCTGAGCCTGTTCTGACATCAGGGAGCATCCCGGGCTAAGGATCTGTAGCCTAAGGCAGGGTGAAGAGGAATGGTTGCATTTTTCTGACCCAGGCAGGCAGATTTTGAAGACACCCATTAATGTCAGCCCCCAGGGCCAGGGCTTTGCTTACAGCCCCTGATATATGGGATTTGCTTGGGCCTGGGAGCAGGGTTGGAAGCTGTGTCAGGGAGATGTGTCTGAGCTGTTGGAGAGGAACATAGTCTTATGGGCACCATAACTCTTGATCCAACCAGTTTGTTCACCAGCCCTCTGTTGCCTTGTGACTCTACTAATCTTCCTATAAATCCCCCACTTTTGGGAGCTGGCTCAGTCCCTGCTCTGTGGTGGAACTGAAGAGAAGTTGGTGCTATTTCCTGATGACTTGAGCAGGTAAGAAGAATGCCTTAGTGGGTAGGAACAGAAGGGAAGGGATTAAAAAGTGAGAAATGCTAGGAGAAAGAGGAAAAGAGAAGATCATATGAAGTGATGGAAACTATAAATAAGGTAGGATGAAGAAACAGAGGGGTGTGATGTAGCCTTGCAGAAATTGAGACAGGAAAATGAAGGACATGAGGGAATGGGAGGAAGGAAGATAAAAAGGGATAGATCTCATAACTCTCTGCCTGTGGTCAAGATCATTTAGAAATCAGTCAACAATCATTAAAGTTTTATGCTATTCCATACCCTCCTTTATGTAGCTAGCGCTAAGAGAAGAAAATCAGGCATTTCCAAACCTTTGAGAAACTCACACTTGAGGCAGAAAAAGGGAGATGGTGCTTGCATATGTAACTTACTGATATCAACTATATCTTATTATTGAGTCAAATGGAAGATCCAACCATAAAGTGGTACAGAGAAGTGGAGGCGAAGTTTCAGGTTAATATGTCTTAGATCTGTCACGACAGGGTTCCAGATGGTGGAAAGAATAGATTTCAGTGTAGAGAAACGAGTAGAAGAAGGTGGGGATTGGTCTATACTTTACTGATGCCAGTAAGCAGTGATGCTGTCCTTTGGATCACTACATTATTTAGTCGGGTGGATCTTATACAATTCATTCAATCTAGCTTTCTGTATGTGAATTGATAGATGTTACCTTCCACCTGACCAGTCAGGTGGACAACTGGTGCTATACTCTAGACTACTCTTCTGGTTAGTAGATAGTATGGAGAAAATCTTGACAAAACTAGGTACTGAACTTTGTCCTATAACTTGTTCCAGAGTGCATGGGCTTACGTGAGCTGGAGAGAAAGCCTTCTCCTTCTCCTGCCTACATATCCCTATCCCATTGGAAACAATTTTTCCAGTAGCATAATGAACTGAAATTAGTCTCCTTTCCTCCTAACCCCTCATATCATTCCATATTATCTTTTTGTCCTTTATGAGATACAGTTCAAATAAGAGAAGATAATTGATATCTGATTTTTTTGTCATCTTTTGATTACATTCCCATTCTAAAACTCCTCTCTACATCCACCAGCATGTGGAGGTATATACAATACAAATATATGTGGACACCCACGCATATTTTTCTATAAACTGAATGATTCCACAAATATTCTTTAAATAAGCCATAAGGACATTGTTCTGTGTTTTCCTTATTTCTCATCTCTATACTTCCTCTAAGTCACATACTAGTGTATAATAGAAACTGTTCTTTCATTTTCAAGGAAGAATATCACAGTGTTCAACTGTCTAACTTCTCTCATAAGCCTGATTTCTCAAATGGTCTATGGTTTAATAAAAAATGGTTTAATGGATTTTGAAGTTAGTAAATTTGGCTTTGAATTCTGAATGTTTATGTATAATTTTACCTTGTCAGTTTCATTTCCTTTCTCTAAAGTAGAAGAATAAACATCTGTATCAATTTTTCCTGGTATTATATAAAATTACATGTAAATTGGCTAGCAAATGGTGACACATATAAAAGACTTTAATTCTTTTCCTTTTCTCTTAACTTACCCTCCTTTTTCTCCCAATCAATAAGAGGATTAATTACTCTCCCTATGCTCCCCATATCTATGGAAACAATTTGCCCTCAAAGCTTCCAGTCTCAATTTGTATTTCTCTAATCTAGTCTTTATCTATATATTATCTATCTATCCACCTGTTAATACACCTAATGAAACCTAGTTTATCTGAACTTTTATCATCTTGCTTTGTCTCTGGAGAAAACATAAAGATGAACACATAAACGTTTTATGTCCAGAGAGCCAGAATTTTAGAGGAAGAAAGAAATGTGATCAACCAATAGAATATTAATGTAACAAAAAGCATATGTAAAGCACTGTTGAAAGACTGTTAGTAGATCGAGAGACTTTATTGCAGAGAGATTCCAGGGTGGTTATCACAGAAAATGAATTCACTTTTAATCTTTGCTCATCAAATTGAAAAGAAGTTGTCACTGGTCTTCCCGATTCTTTGTGTTTTATTCTCAATCAAGTATAACAATACTAAATATTGTAGCATAAAAGGCAATTAATTTTTTTCCTTTGGTGTAACATGTAATTTTATCTGTAACCATCTAGAATAGATTGAAGGATGGGAAGAAAATAACCAGCAATCCCTCATTTATCTTTGTAAAACAACTGGAAGGATCTGCTACTCACAAATCCCTTGTATCTACTCTGTCACTGGTACAGAAAGCCTAGACTAGTTGAAAAATAAGAGTAAGAATATTATGATTGGCTATATCTACACAATGGTTAGGCTAGGTATATCATTCCTTTTTGTTTTTTTTCCTTGATAACTAAATGTCCCAAGTAAAAAATTAAAATGAGCAATGACAGTAGTGCTCATTGAAGCAGTCCTAAATAGAATTGCAAAGCTTGTCTTAAATATCAATTACAGATTCTGCCTTCCTTATGACATCATCTGTGTGTGTGTGTGTGTGTGTGTGTGTGTTTGCAGCTGTTACTCTATGGGCTTTCTCAGTGAGCTACCTGATATTCCAGTTTATGACAGCACCTCATCCTGTCTGTCTCTGAGTGTCTCTCTTTAAGCTCTTAGTCCCTACTTAAATTCCATTAATGCTTTTTACAGTCATTCATCTCATTTTGCTGAGGGCCTCTCACATTTTTTTATACAAGTATTTTGTCTGGCCTTATCCACTATCTCTAGATTAGGATGCTTAAAATCATGTATTCTACAATATTATTTGAACATTTTCACAGGATTCATTAGGGCCAACTACTCATAGTGAGTTAGTTACAAGTTACATGGTAGACACCTATGGGAAGGAGTCGAAAGAAGTACTAAAGTGTGAGCTTGGAGAAAAGGAAGACAAGGTCTTGTTATTTCAGTAGACTAGGAAAAGGATACAGAGAAACAGAATTAGAGCACAATATGATGTGGAGTAGAGGAGAGAGGAATTAAGGAAGCTACTCCATTAAAGGAAAAAAAAATACAGAAGCTCTGATACCTAAAGGACATTTCTAATAGAGTCTACTAGGAGAGAATGGCTAATAATTCAGGTACAAGGGTATTTTTGGATATAAAATCCTAGCCCATCTTCCAGCAAGAACATTATGAAGTATGTTTTCACAGGTGTCCTTAAGAACTGCCCTTAAGCACTTCTCCATTATTTCTGTAAAAACTCATATAGCTTGGAGAATTTTTTTTTTGATGCACCACACAGCATGTGGGATCTTAGTTCCCCAACCAGGAATAGAACCCACTGTTCCTGCAGCAGAAGCTCATAGTCTTAACTGCTGGACCACCAGAGAAGTCCCAGCTTGGAGATTTAATACTAAGACCCAACAGTTGTAATCGCAGTTGTTGTTTTGTTGGTATGTGTGCATGTGTGTGACATAAGTCTATAAGTATTTCCTACTTCAAGTCAGGGCTGGTCTGGGCGATAGGGTGGGATGAACCTAGAGAGATAGATGGTTTTAATTGGGAGATGGTAGAGAAAGAAAAATAGGGCCAGGTCTGATAAGAAAAAATTAAGATACTGTAGAATTATGTGGTAGGTATCATAATCAAATTGGAGGTTTTGAATACAGAGACACTTGTGCAATTTGGGAAGAGTTTATAGAAGAGTTAGTGCTTGAAAAAGGATCAATATGACAAATACTATTATTGTTATCTTTTTTTTTCAGGGCGTGTCCTCAACCCATCATGATGATTTTCAATAACACCACATCCTCCCCTTCAACCTTCCTCCTCACTGCATTCCCTGGGCTGGAGCTCGCTCATGTCTGGATCTCCATCCCTGTCTGCTGTCTCTACATCATTGCTGTCTGGGGAAATAGCCTGATCCTGTTTGTCATCTCTGTTGAGCAGCGTCTCCACAAGCCCATGTACTATTTCCTCTTCATGCTGTCAGCTGCTGATTTGTGTCTGACCATCACCACCCTCCCCACTGTGCTTGGGGTTCTCTGGTTTCATGCCCGGGAGATCAGCCTTAAAGCTTGCCTCATTCAAATGTTCTTTGTACATGCTTTCTCCTTCCTGGAGTCCTCTGTGCTGGCAGTTATGGCTTTTGACCGCTTCATGGCTATCTGTAACCCACTGAAATATGCCACTGTCCTCAAAGACAGGATGATCATGGTGATCGGACTATTCATATGTGTACGGCAACTTATTTTCATCTTTCCCATGCTTCTAGCCTTGAAGAGTGTATCTTTCCAGGAAAGAAAGGAGCTTTCCCATCCATTTTGTTATCACCCAGATATAATCAGAGATACATATTCCAACCCCTGGATCAACAGCTTTTTGGGCTTGTTTCTTCAGCTCTACATGACTGGTACTGACTTACTGTTCATTCTTGTCTCCTATGTCCTGATAATTCGTGCTGTCCTGAGTATTGTGGCCCCCAAGAAACAAAAGAAAGCTCTCAATACTTGTGTGTGTCACATCTGTGCTGTCACTATTTTCTATGTGCCAATGATCAGCCTGTCCTTTACACATCGCCTCCTTAGCTCTACTCCGAGGGTGATCTGTAGCATTTTGGCCAATGTTTATTTGATCTTACCACCTGTACTGAACCCTATAATTTACAGCTTGAAGACCAGGGCGATCCGCCAGGCTATGCTCCAGCTATTTCAAACTAAAGGTTCATGGAGCCGTAATGTGAGGGGTCTTAGAGAATCGTGGGACTGAAGGGGAGAAATTTTCAGTACATAAAGTATATTTAAGTAGGAGAGGGATTTATATCCATGTCATCCTCAGGCACTGCAATTACTAAGACAATTTCAGTTAAATTATAGAAGTAGGAAGACAAGAATCCCCTAAATTTATCAAAGAGTTCAAACAAGCAAACATTAATTGTGTATTAGTCCCTCAAACATTTGGGGCTTTCCTGGTAGCTCAGTTGGCAAAGAATCTGCCTGCAATGTGGGAGACCTGGTTTGATCCCTGGGTTGGGAAGATCCCCTGGAGGAGGGCATGGCAACCCACTCCAGTATTCTTTCCTGGAGAATCCCCATGGACAGAGGAGCCTGGTGGGCTACAGTCCACGGGGTGGCAAAGAGTCAGACAGGACTGAGTGACTAAGTACAGCACAGCACAGCCCTCAAACATTTAAAACTACTATGTGGACTTTTGTGCATATTAAAAGCACAGACAGGCTAAATGCACACAGAGTGAAGTCATCTTAGTCCATCCAGTTAAACAATTTAATTATCTGCTTAAAAATGATAATTCTTAGGACCAAAACAAATGACAATAATTTTATTTTTCATTCAGCTGAACAAAACCATTTATTTCTGTGGTCAAATTTCCCAGTGGGAATTGAAGATTTTTTGGTAAAGCTGGTAAACAGAAGAGTCACATGTGTGTGCAAATGTTCACACATAGAAATTTGTAATTTCATTTGTTACACCTCCAATGAGTGAAATTTATAAAATCACACATCACCTTCTATTATTTTTCCCATGGCCTTGACAGTCTAATACAGTTCTGATTCTGATTCTATGCCCCTCTTCAGTGTCTCCACTGTGCCTCAGGACTGAAATTTTTCTCTATTCGCCCTGGTTTGTTGAGTTGTTAATTTTCCCCCTAGCTATTAGGCTCCTTGACCTTTTTGTGTACTTGTTACCATAGGATTGCACAGTGGTTTTGATGCTTTTTAATATGACAATTGTGAATTACCTCTATTAACAATATTTATTTTCTGAAAAAGTAGCCTCAGTACAGGGTTAACAGGATATTGGGAGAATTCTCCTAACTTTTGTTTCACACAAAGGGTGATGAAATTTTAATTCTACTCAGAAATTTATGTGTAAGCTCAATGGACCAAACAGATATTCTGATCTAAGCCACTTATCTCCTCCCTCTAAGCCAGCTTCCTATTTCTAGCAGACAGGGAGTTGTTGTTTAATCTCTAAGTCATGTCTGACTCTTTGTGACTCCATGGACTGCAGCATGCCAGGCTCCTCTGTCCTCCACTATCTCTCAGAGTTTGCTCAAATTCATGTCCATTGAGTCAGTAATGCTATCTAACCATCTCATCCTCTGCCATCCCCTTCTCCTTTTGCCTTCATTTCCCCCCAGCATCAGGGTCTTTTTCAATGAGTCAGTTCTTCACACCAGGTGGCCAAAGTATTGTAACTTCATGGATCGCAGCATTGTTGTGGTGATGGGGGCTTGCATAACTCAATGAAGCTATGAGCTATGCTGTGCAGGCCACCAAGATGGACAGGTCATAGTGAAGAGTTCTGACAAAACGTGGTCCACTGAGAAGGAAATAGCAACCCACTCTGGTATTCTTGCCTGGAAAACCAGACAGTGAACCCCACTCCCAAATTCTGGTATGTTTGCTTCAGCTTTCTGTTCAGCTCAAGTGCTAACAACCCTGTGACTCTGCTTTATGAAATACATGTATTTCATGTAATACATGAAATATCTATACCTTATCACAGAAAAAAAGGGTTAAGAATGGAAGATATTTTTATTAGTCAGGCAGCCTATTAGTAAGCAAAAAAAAAAAAAAAAAATCTTAAGGAAAGAGACTTAAGTAAGAGAATTTTGTGAATTTAGGTAAGAATTGTAGGAATGGGGTGAGGCAGAAAAACTGTCACAGAACTGGGCATGTTCTAGATGAGGTTACACAGTACTCTTTGAGGACTCCAGGGAATGACATAAAATACCAAACAATGTTTTTCAATATTTATGTTTTTGAGTCCAGACATTACTACGCCTAGAGAGGAAAGAGGGCTTGTATAGCAGCTATGAAAGGCTGGCCGAAATGAAGAATTATGAAACAAGAAAGAAAAATATTTTTTTTAAAGAGCATCACACTACAGCAGAGAATATCACTCTGAAACCATCCAGTGTCAGAGTAGACAGCCCACACCACACCCTAAACTAACCATCCAAACATTTCTTTACCAGTTCTTACCAATATCAATGGCTTTTTAATTGCTTCTTTGGAAGAGCTTTCTAAATTGTTTTTTCCTTTTCTTTCTTTTTTTTTTTTTTGGTAGATACACAACACTTCACAATTCATATATTTTAAAACATCTGGAAAAATACATATATATATATATATATATATATATATATATTTAATTTTCATAAGTCTGATACCCAAATTCATTAGCAGCAAACAACAAAGCTAACATGAACTGTTGTGAATATACTTATGGACATTATTTATTTCAATTGTGTGAATATTAACACATTTCACTTCAGTAATATAACTGTGTTAGAATACAGGATAATGCCCCAAGTGTTACAGGGCCTTTCTAAAGTATAAAAAATTCTGAGTTCCGAATGTTTTAAGTGAGCAGTTATAGAAATGTGCAATCATTCTTCCAGTTTTATGATTGTCAGTATATAAAGCAGCCTGCTATATGTGTTAGTCTTTCATTCCTCCGAAAGTACTTTTCATAGTCAACTCAAAATTCAATTGCTCAATACCAAAATTGCCTTCTCAATGTTGAAACACTTTCATCAGTGTACTTTATAGTAGTTGTTATTAGTAGATGACTTCGCATTTTGATGTTATTTCAAGCAATGCATTTAATATATTTGGTTTTTTTCTAAAAAAAATATAAATGTCATATATATGTATATTTATATATAATTAAAATTTTGTGAATATATTGGGAAATACAGAAAAGTATTTAAAAGATAACAAAAATCATTCACAATTCTACCATTGAGAAATATTATATGATCTATGACCTAAACTCTTTTCAATAAGCCAACATAGTACACACACAACATATATTTATGAACCAGGGTAGTAGGGTTTATTTCAACATATATTTCTACTTGTAGATTTGCCTGATGTTACTCACTATTCTCCATTAAATCATATTTTATATTAGATTAACTTTCTTTAGGAAGCTTTCCTCTGATTCTTCACTAAAATAGGCAAACTGCCATTCTTTTTATTTGTGCTTTCTTACATTCATGCTTAAGCTTACCATACTTTACTCAGTGAATTTAATTATCTGTTTGTTCTCCCTACCACCAGACTATAAGCTTGAGAGTAGGCCTATGTTTTATTTTCATTTAATCCTAAATGCCGGGAGCCATTAGGGGAGGTCCCGCCCGTGACGAGGTCATGAAGAAAATACCTGACAGGCAAGGCCATCCGGAATCCCATCCATGACGAGGTCATGTGACAGGCAAGGCCGTCCAGGATAAGGGACCCTCCAGGTTGGCCTCGGCCTCTACCTCACCCTGTATCCTCCCCCCTTTTCTGCTGTTGTTCTTGTTCACCCTGCTGCGGATTCTTGTGTTGCCTGCCGAGAGCTCTCCTGCTCCTCTTTCATAAAGAGGAGTAAAGAGGAATAAAGACCAACTTAAAACCCTAATTAATAAATCTCCTGGACGCTGGTACCCTATGAAGGGGCCAGGGATGAAGGAAATGCTTCAATTCAAACCCTTTTGCTGGCATTCTGGCTTGTTTGATAAATGTGTGCTCTCATTGCAAAAAATGCTCATGATTGTTCTAAACATCCTAAGCACAGTACACTAACAAAAGAAACTATTAAGCATAGGTCCCTCCGCGGGGTGAGAAAAGCTCCACAAATATAATAGCCACAAATGTGCCTAATAGAAAATACTTTAGATAGAGATTAGCTGGCGACTTCTTGCAGGTAGTTAAACTTTTAGACTAAGAGCCTGTTTTGTGCCATATCTGCTGTTTTTGCAGTCCTTCGCATTTCTGTTCTGTAAAAATGTAATCCTATCTAGTTCCCATAGAGATGATGCCTATTAGAAAGAAAATAGATTAATTACAAGAAAAACAGGGTCGGCTACTGAAGTTGCTTAAGTCACACCAGGTGCAAGCCATAAAATGTTAGCAGGCCTGAAGGCCAAATGATAAGAAAGACTCTTGTGAACGAAAAGTATGTGGGTGACATCCTGTTTCTGTTGAAGGTCAAGTTGCTGTAATGTTTTGAGATGACCTGTGTGTAAAAGATGTTGTTAAGGGTATAAAGGGGCCGTGCAAAAATAAACTCAGACTCAGCCCCGAGCTTTGTCTCACTGTCTCTCTCTCATTCACCGACACTGTTCATCCTGAGGGCTCCCCTGGATCCTGCTGGGGCTGGACCCTGACACCTAAACATCTAATTTAGTGTTTAGCAAATACCACTTAGTTCTGACTGCTGTGTTGCATGGGTGAATAATATTTAATATTATTTGTATATCATGGTTTATATTATACTTCCTATTATTTAACATTTAGTATTTTATGGTATTTTTATCATAGAAAATAACTCTCAAAATATATTCTTATAAATACATATTTGACCACACATAGAATGTGAATTGTTAAATTGAGTGGGTTAGTTTGTAGGCTCTGGAAACACACTGCCTGGGGTAGATTCAAGTTTCTAACACCATAGTTCTGTGTCCTTGGAAAAGCTAACTGCTCAAAGCTTTAAATTATTAATCCCCATAACAGAGGGGAACTCATAAAATCTACCATCCTATGCTCTTGCAAAAATTAATGGAGTTAATGCAGGTAAATATTTAGCCCAAAGTCTGGTACTTGGTAAATGGTGAACGTTGCATATATCATATTATTATCTTCTAAACTGTAATGATTTAAAAGCCATTCAACTATCTAATTGCTTTTCACTTTTCCTTTCAGCTTTTACATTTTTCTTATTTCTTTAGAAAATTGTTCCCATCCAGAGGTTAATTTATTTACTTATATTAAAGTAGATTTAAAAGTTAGCTTTGAACATACTTCTTCATTTATCTTATTTTTGTGTCTGATTAAAGATCACAAACACATGTGCAGTTTAAATATGTGCTAATTTTTTCTACCATAATTATTTGAATAGTCAACCTGTTTCAATATTGCTCTGATATTCCTTAATTATATGTTGTTTTCATATCATGTATGGTATATTGAAGTGTGTTTTTTATATTTCCTTGTTTTTCCCATTGATTCATTGACCAAACTACACAGAATCTATAGCTGAGTAATAGCTGTTCTTATTATAAAGAGCCTTGTTATAATTTTTATTTATTATTATCATACTCTTCAATTTAATCTTATAAATCCATTTTTGGAATTATTGGGTAAATTTCTAAATATGCTACTGGGAGCTTTATTGAAAATGCATTAAACCTGTATGGTCATTGAGGAAAAGGGACAAACCGAAATCTATTTACTCTTCTGATCAAGAAACATTTATTGACATCTTATGACTTGAGTTATTGTAAATATTTGAAAATCTGAGTTGACGGTAAACACTAAAAAGAGAATAAGTATTCTTTCTCATGTTTTTCATGACAATGTATTTGCTCTTTCTTGTTAAACAGAACATTGATTGTTTTTTAGGGCAGCTTCTTTAACCTAAAATGTATAGTTATTCCTTAATGATTTTGGCAATAAGTTTTCTATCATTCCAGATATTCTGTATGCCTGAAGTTTATCATCATATTCTGAATTGTTAAAAGATTTTACTGCTGTTGTTCAGCGATAAAATGTGTTGAGATGAGAATTGAGAAATGTGTCAGACTACTATTCAAATATCATTTCCATACACCATACAAGTGCTGGAGATATGCCAATCAGTGTGATGTATGCAGTTATTTTAAACAAATGAATTACAAGAAAGAGAGGCAGACATGCAAACTAATAAACATAACATAATTGGAAACTGTTAGGGTCCTCAGAGAATTTAGTAGTACAAACTGGGAGGATGTACAAAAGGTTGTCCCTCATTTTCCTAAAGAAGCGATAGACATCGAGACAATATCAGTTGTTGAACAACAAGAACTCAGTGAAATTCACCTGGAGACATCAAATCTATAGTAATATTTAGAGAATAACTTCTTCAAAATGCTTTTGGGGAACATCAATAATATTAATTATTTGTGATTTTGACTCAGGAAGTAAAACATTGAGATTTATTAACAGTAATTTTCTCTGACTGAACTGTACAAATTAAGTGTTGGTTAGCTTATTCTAAATTTTATTCTTTCTATCTTTGTCCCCAACTAAATACTCATGAGTAAAACATGAACAAAAGCCAAATGATATAATTTATAGGAAATAATTTGAGGTAACCAATCATTCTTAGTTGGCTATTTACCTTTTTAAAAGTGGAACTATATATGCATGAATATTATTTTATATTCCTCAACATATGTCTAATATGTCATTTTTCCTGTTAGCTCAAAATTATTTCTAGCATTCTTAGTATAATTGAACATGCCAAATACCAAATACTAAGATACCAAGGATCTAAAATCATTAAAATAATTATTTTAGAACATATATTTTAAGGCATTTAAGAATATCAGTGCTTTAAAAATTACTGTGCTACTATTAATAGCTTTCCTATTTCTTACTAATAGCAGAACTGCCCCTCTGTTTTCTTTTAGTAAATATGGCTTTTTGAAACCCTGTTGTAAGTTAGAGTAAAAGAAAAGCAAACCTGCTCTGTCTTAAAGAATATTATGAGTTTATTATCAGCTCTAGGTTGCATGCATGCTCAAGTGTGTCTGACTCTCTGTGACCCCATAGATTATAGCCCGCCACGCTCCTCTGTCAATGGGATTTTCCAGGCAAGAATACTGGGATGAGGTTGCCATTTCCTGCTCCAGGGGATCTTCCTGATCCAGGAATCAAACCCACGTCTCCTCTGTGTCTCCTGAATTGGCAGGCAGATTCTTTACCACTGAGCCACTTAGTCTCTATTTGATGGTTAAGAACAAAGACAACATCACTAATTATCAGAGAAATGTAAATCAAAGCTAAACTACAATGAGGTATCACCTCACACTGGTCAAAATGGCCATCATCAAAAAATCTACAGATAATAAAAGGGTGTAGAGAGAACGGAATCCTCTTACACTGTTAGTGGGAATGTAAATTGATGCAGTCACTATGGAGACAGAATGGAAGTTCCTTAAAAAACGAAAATATAGTTATCATGCTTGCATGCCTGCTATGTTGCTTCAGTCATGTCTGACTCTGTCAGACCCTATGTAATGTAGCCCACCAGTCTCCTATGTCCATGGGATTCTCCAGGCAAGAATACTGGAGTGGATTGCCATGCCCTCCTCCAGGGGTTCTTCACGACCCAGGAATTGATAGTTACCATATGTTCCAGCCATCCCACTCCTTGGCATATATCCCAGAAAACACCAACTCAAAGAGATACATGCACTCCCAATGTTCATAACAACACTATTTACAATAGCCAAGACACGGAAGCAACCTAAATGTCCATAGACAGATGAATGGATAAAGAAGATGTGGTATATATATACAGTGAGATATTACTCAGCCATAAAAAGAGTGAAATAATGCCATTTGCAGCAACATGGATGGACCTGGAGATTATCATACTAAGTGAAGTAAGTCAGATAGAGAAAGACAAATATCATATGATATCACTTATATGTGGAATCTAAAAAAAGATACAAATGAACTTATTTACAAAACAAAAACAGACTCACAGACTTAGAAAACAAAGTTAGGTTATCAAAGGGGAAATGTAGTGAGGACAAATAAATTAGAAATTTGAGATTAAAATACACACTACTATATATAAGAGACATAATCAATAAGGACCTACTAAAGAGCATGAAGAACACTGCTCAATATTGTGTATTAAGCTAAATGGGAAAAGTGTCTGAAAAAAGAATATGTAACTGAATCACTTTGCTGTATACCTGAAACTAACACCACATTGTAAATCAACTATGAAAAGTGAAAGTCACACAGTCGTGTCTGACACTTTACGACCCCATGGACTATAGTCCTTGGAATTCTTCAGGCCAGAATAGTGGAGTGGGTAGCCTTTCCCTTCTCCAAGGGATCTTCCCAACCCAGGGATCAAACCCAGGTCCCCTGCATTGCAGGCAGATTTTTCACCAGCTGAGCCACAAGGGAAGCCCAAATCAACTATAACTCAATGTAAAATTTTTTAAAAAAAAGAGCAAAGGTAGAAAATATATAAGCAACTCATATTTGAAAACAGATTTTTTTCATTTAAATGGGAAATCAAGAATTTAAATTGAGTCCCCACAGCAAATACATGCTGCAGGAAATACAGGCTGCAGGAAAGAAAATCAGTAACTGGTTTGGAGTAATGTCTTTAGCCTCCAGCTCCTCTGATATTCATTCTCTAAAAGGGAAAACAATCTCTACTTCCATTTTTACATCCTTGTGTTGTAAACACTGTAACTAAAATTCCACATCCATGTATTGGTTCATGATTTTAATTATATTATAAAACTATCCGACACATACCTATCAATGCCCATGTATGTCCTAAGCTCACAGACCTCACTGCCCAGACCATATGTTGTTGTACTGATTATAATCATGACTAGGAAAGATAAGAATGACCCATCCATAATACTTTGCTGAGAAAGGTATTGTTTAATTCCCTGAACCTGGCTGACCCTGCCTCACTTTTCCCCACACCTTTATTTTAGACCAAATTTCCCCAGGACCTTCTCACGAATTTGCTGTGTCTTCACACAGTAGACAATGGGATTCATCAGAGGTGGCACTAGCAAGAAAATGTCAGCAATGAGGATCAGGGCCAATGGGGACTTGAGCTTGCCAAAGCGGTGCATGGAAGCCAAAGCTATGATGGGCACGTAGAAGATGAGCACAGCACACATGTGGGAGACACAGGTGTTGAGGGCCTTGAGCCGCTCCTTGTAGGATCCAATTCCCATCACAGTCTTCAGGATGAATATGTAGAACACAGCAATGAACACACTGTCTGTCATCATACAGAGAACAACAAAGAAGCCATAGAAAAAGTTGAATGTGTTGTCAGAGCAGGCAAGCTTCATGACATCTTGATGGCGACAGTAAGAGTGAGAAAGTAGGCTCTTCCTACAATAGGTCAGTCTTTTGAGAGTGAAAGGAAATGGGAGCACTAAGAGAATGCTTTTGATGAGAAACGCCAGACCTATTTTGGCCACTCTGGCACTGGGGAGGATGGAGCTGTATCTCAGAGGGTTGCAGATGGCCAAAAAGCGATCAAAAGACATGACCAGGAGCACTGAGGACTCCAGATCTGTGAATCCATGGATAAAGAATTCTTGAGCAAAGCAGGCATTTGGGGAAATTCCTGTAGCATTGAGAGCAAAGATCCGCAGCATAGTGGGGAGGGATGAGAGGGACAGTCCCAGGTCAGAGACAGCCAACATGGAAAGGAAATAGTACATGGGTGCATGGAGTGAGGGCTCTGTCCCAATCACAAAGAGGATGGTGCAATTGCCAAGGATGGCCACCAGGTACATGAGGCAGATGGGGATAGAGATCCATATGTGAACATGCTCCAGTCCTGGGATTCCAATCAGGAAGAAGGTGGTGATCTCCACCTTAGAGGAATTGAGAGTGTGCATGATACATTGATTTGGAAGTATTTATTCCCAGATCTGAAATGAGACTTTCAGCAAAGGCCTGTGATGCACTTCTCCCTCCTTTCAGTGCTTTTGTCTGAGACATAAACAGAGAAAACAGTTTTGAAAGACTTCTCATAAAAGAATAAGGGAATAAAAGAATGAGGCATTCCTTCCAAACAGACTATTGATAATATAGTCAGATAATGGTAACTGACAAGGAGAACCATGGATGTCACACTTCCCCATCAGGTCCTGAGGAAAAAAGTGCCCACATAAAGATATGTTCTGCAAATAAATTTCCCTTTTACTATTAGCTTTTGCCCCTCCCCACTTATAATCTAATTAAACAGTTTATACACTCAGGCTGAAATATAGGGTAGCGCTTTCTCCTTGATCCAGAATGAGCCTAGAATTAGGAAGAAAAGAAGAAGAAACTGCAAAAAATAGATTTTAGTAAAGCAGTTAGTAAGTGGTTTCTCCAATTTCTAGAGACGTTTGCTCCAAACGCTTTTCAAGGTCAGGCTTCTAAAGCTGATTTCACTTACAAGCTCTCTGCAGAGCTTGCTACCACTGTTGGTAGCACCATCCATCAAGTAGAAACAACTCTGACATTGTCAAGGTACAAAATCAGCACTTCCTCAGTTATACCAAGAGATGAAGATGAGAGACGGCTCTTAACAAGCTGAAAGAGGGAAAAAGGGGAATAAATATGTTAAAGAGAGAGATTTAAAAGAGAAAACATCGGAAACTATGACTCTGTGCTAGACATTGTATTAGACAATTTTCACATATAGTTTCACTTTCAAAATATTTGTTCCATTTGTATGTGAACTTGAAAATAAATGTTTGTCTGTGAAGCCTCATACACTTACTGATGAACAGGAGATAGTAAAATGGCAGAATTACTTTGAGGATAAGAGATAGTTGGCGAAGTCCTGATCAGTCTGAAACATAATAAGCCTTCTACTAACAATAGTTACTATCCAAAGGGTCCAGACCATTTGTTTCTCAAGTGCAATGACTCATGTGGAGAAATTACCCAAGAATTGCAAGTAAATTCATTGCCTTGAGAGAAAGTCCTAGATGTTATTACTGAAAGGAATTAAAATTCAGGGGTGCTATGTCTAAGATGAATGATATCTCAGACTCTTTATATACATTTTATTTAATTCTCAGAAAAACCTTGTGAAGCAAGTACTGCTATTATCTCTATTTTATAAATTAAAAAAGAAAGAAATAGCTAATCATGGATATATATGCATATATGTGCTGCATACTCAGTCATGTCTAACTCTTTGTGACTCCATGGACTATAGCCCACCAGGCTCCTCTGTCCATGGAATTTTACAGGCAAGAATACTGGAGTGGGTTGCCATTTCCTACTCCTGGAGGTCATCCTGACCCAGGGATCGAACTGCATCTCTTATGTGTCTCCTGCATTGGCAGGTGGATTCTTTACCACTGCACCACCTGGGAAGCCCCAGTCATGGATGGAACTAGAATTCAAACCCAGGTGTGTCTTATCCTCTGACTGAATATCAAGAACTGTCTTAGACTGCACCTTAAAGTACTTTCCTTGTGTCACATATGTCTTACCTGGAGTAGCTAGATTGTTTTCAGGCCCCTCTTCCAATTAACACGAGGCCTTAATATCCTCTCACCTGCCCCTTCTTCTGAGACTAAATAAAGTCCTCTCCTCTGATTTGAGTCTAGTGACTAAGATCCTGTCATCCATGGCCTGACTCTGTACCCATGTCTACCTTCCTATTCTTTGCTTAGATGAATACATTTTACTCTTTCAGCTGAGGAGTCTGCCTACTTCCCAGTCCCTATCTCACAGAGAGTTTCAACTCTATCCAGCATTTTGTCTAACTGTGCATGAACAACTGGATACTTTCTCAGATGAACCGTAGAAAGGTGAATTGAACAGTGGCAATGGATGGCTAAAAGCATTTTAGTGCATTTTTACATTTTCATAGCTTCTTCTCCAAATTTAAGTTAAAAGTATCTTCTTATCAGGTAAACATATCACCAAGAGAAGCTCCCCTATCCCCTTTCCCCCATTGCAGTCTTTTTGCTTTTTTACCTTTGAGCCCATCCTATGTCAAAAAGTCATCCTTATTCATCATCCTCTCTAAGGCTCAGTTCATAGTTTCCATGTTTCAGACATACCCACAATACAAAGCCATATTATAAGACAATGTTATGTTAGGGCCCTACTGCACTTACCATGTGACCACACGGTGAAACAGAAATGATTTTAGGCTAGAGGCTTCTCAGCCTCAGTGTACCACGTCTGTTGGCCAACCTTCATCTACAGATCTGAGCTGTCTTTTGAGTTTTGTACTTATGGCACACCAATTCCTACAGCTCTGCTACCCTCTGTAAACAAATGATTTCCCTGAGAAACTTCCTAGAAATTCCCAGAAGAGAGCCTGGTACAGGATTGTAGTTTTAACTCACTGGTTCCCACAAGAACAAGAAAAGGTCAGACTGCAATAGTCCACAGGTTTTGGAGTCTTGAACATATCAAGGAGAGCCTGCCTGAGAGATTAGAGAAAGCAGTTGAAGCTACCAATACATTATTTAATTCCAAATTAACTGATACATTATTTTAGGCTCATCACTTCTTAGTTTCTTTTTATGTCAGTGAAGATGCTTTCCCTTTTTAATTATTAAAATGTAAATTACATAGAGTAAGATAGATATATCTGGAGTGTACAGCTCAATTTCAATTTTTATCTACATATGCAACAAAGTAGCATAGAAACAGGAAAGCGCTAAAATCTCCAAATCTGATTAAGAATTTGTCTTTTTCCAGAGAAGGAGAAATATCATATGACATCCCTTATATGTGGAATCTAAAAAGAAATATACAAATGAACTTACAAAACAGAAGGAGACTCACAGACTTAGAGAATGAACTTGTGGTTGCCAGGGGGAAGGATAGGGGGAAGGGATAGTTAGTTTGGGATGGACATATATAGATTGCTATATTTGAAATGGATAACCAACAAGGACATACTGTACATCACAGGGAACTGTGCTCAATGTTAAGTGGCAGCCTAGATGGGAAGGATATTTCAGGCGAATGGATATATATATATATATATGGCTGAGTCACTTCACTGTTCATCTGCAACTATCAAAATATTGCTAATAGGTTATACCCCAATACAAAATTAAAAATTTAAAACAAAATTGTCTTTTTCTTTTTAGTCCTGTTACATTTTCTTTGTGTATTTGGAACCTTTCCTATTACATGCATAAACAAAGGGCTTCCCGCGTGGCTCTGGTGGTAAAGAATCCACCTGCCAATGCAGGAGACACAAGAGATGTGGGTTTGATCCCTGGGTCAGGAAGATCCACTGGAGAAGGAAATGGCCACACACTCTAGTGTCCTTGTCTGGGAAAGACTAGGGACAGAGGACTCTGATGGGCTAGTCCATGGGGTCACACAGAGTTGGGCATGACTGAGTGTGCATGTATAATATTAAGATTTCTATGACATCTTAATGAACTGATGCTTTTATCATTGCAAAATGTTTCCTTTTAACTTGGTGACACAGTTCAGTTCAGTTCAGTCATTCAGTCATGTCTGACTGTGACTCCATGGACTGCAGCACGCCAGGCCTCCCTGTCCATCATCAACCCTCGAAGTTTACTCAAACTCATGTACATTGAGTTGGTATTGCCATCCAGCCATCTCATCCTCTGTCGTCCCCTTCTCCTCCCGCCTTCAATCTTTCCCAGCATCAGGGTCTTTTCAATGAGTCAGTTCTTTGCATCAGGTGGCCAAAGTATTGGAGTTTCAGCTTCAGCATCAGTCCTTCCAATGAATATTCAGGACTGATTTCCTTTAGAATGGACTGGTTGGATCTCCTTGCTGTCCAAGGGACTCTCAAGAGTCTTCTCCAATACCACAGTTCAAAAGCATCAATTCTTCAGTGCTCAGCTTTCTTTATAGTCCAGCTTTCACATCCATACATGACTACTGGAAAAACCATAGCTTTGACTAGATGGACCTTTGTTGACAAAGTAATGTCTCTGCTTTTTAATATGCTGTCTAGGTTTGTCATAGCTTTCCTTCCAAGGAACAAGCATCTTTTAATTTCATGGCTGCAGTCAACATCTGCAGTGATTTTGGAGCCCAAAAAATTAAGTCTGTCACTGTTTCCACTGTTTCTCTATTTATTTGCCATGAAGTGATAGTATCAGATGCCATGATCTTAGTTTTCTGAATGTTGAGCTTTAAGCCAACTTTTTCACTCTCCCCTCTTTTTCTTTCATCAAGAGGCTCTTTAGTTCTTCTTCATTTTCTGCCATAAGGGTGGTGTCATCTGCATATCTGAGGTTATTGATATTTCTCCCAGCAATCTTGATTCCAGCTTGTGCTTCATCCAGCCCAGCATTTCTTGTGATGTACTCTGCATATAAGTTAAATAAGCAGGGTGACAATATATAGCCTTGATGTACTCCTTTCCCTATTTGGAACCAGTCTGTTGTTCCATGTCCAGTTCTAACTGTTGCTTCCTGACCTACATATAGATTTCTCAAGAGGCAGGTCAGGTGGTCTGATATTCCCATCTCTTTCAGAATTTTCCCGAGTTTGTGTGGTCCACACAATCAAAGGCTTTGGCATAGTCAATAAGGCAGAAATAGATGTTTTTCTGGAAACCTTTCTTTTTCAATGATCCAATGGGTGTTGGCAATTTGATCTCTGGTTCCTCTGCCTTTTCTTGCTTTAAATTCCAAGTGCTCTGGAATTTATGGTCATATTCCCCATTTATATTGGAATACATGACATTTTCCCCATCCTGTTACACTAAACTTATCTGTGTCTTTTTATTTCCCATGCAGTGAATGTAGTCAGAATGTTTTTTTAATCTTGTGTGACAAGGGTTCTTTTGTAATTGGAATCTTTAACCAAATATAGTTAATACAATTATTAATATTTTGATTTTACATTTGTCATTATTTTGTTTCCTCATTACTTCATCTGTTTTCTCCTCTTTGTCACAACTTTACTCACTTACTTCTTTTGAATCTTTAAATTAAATCAGTTCAAGTAAGTTTTGGTATTCCATTTTATTTATTCAGTTGACTGTTTGGCTATACTTTTTTGTTTCTGTTTTTTGTAGTTGCTCCTTGGATTATGGTATGCAACTTATTAGAGTTCACCCATAAATTAATATATTCTACCCCACCCAGAAAGCCTACCACTGGGCATATACCCTGAGAAAGCCACAATTCTAAAAGACACAATGTACCCCAACGTTTATTGCAGCATTATTTACAATAGCCATGATGTGGAAGCAACTTAGATGTGCATCTATGGATGAATTGTAAAGAAGGTGTGGTACATATATACAACGGAATACTGCTCACCTATAGAAAGAACAAATTTGAGTCAGTTCTAGTGAGGTGGATGAACCTAGAGTCTGTTATACAGAGTGAAGTAAGTCAGAAAGAGAAAAACAAATATCATATATTAATGCATATATATGGAATCTAGAAAAATGGTATTGATGAACCTATTTACAGGGAAGAAATGGAGACACAGATGTAGAAAATGGGCTTGTGGATGCAGTATGGGAAGAAGAGGGTGGGGCAAATGGAGGAAGTAGCAATGACATATATACACTACTGTATGTAAAACAGATACCCAGTGAGAAATTGCTATATAACACAAGGTGGCGTCCAGCTTGGAGCTCTGTGATGACCTAAAATGGTGGGACAGGGGGAAGGGAGGGAGGCTCAGTAGAGAGGTAGTATATGTATAATTATGGCTGATTTGCATTGTTGCACAGCAGAAACCAACAGAACATTGAAAAGCAATTTTTCACCAATTAAAACATAAATTTGAAAAAAAAATATTATACTACCCCATAGGTAATGTAAGAAACTTTTAACAGTGTGCATTCATTTATCTCATTTTGACCTGTATGTAATTATTGCTGAGTACATATTTCTACCTTTGTTACAAATCTCTCAACGTAGTGTAAATTTTTTACCTTAAAAAGTAAATTATCTTTCCTAGCAAATGAGAAAAGATAAAAATATTTTATGTTTACTCACATATTCACCCCTTTTAATATATGTCATGTTTTTCTGTTTAATCTCAGTTTCCATCTTGTACTATTTTACATAGCCTGGAGTGCATATAATTTTGGAATAATTGGTTAGAAATCTAACAGGAAGTGGTAGAACATGTCTATTTCAAGGCTCGTCTAATCACATTTGCCAAAAATGGGTCAAACTATCTTATAGTTTATAAAGTGCCTTCTTAAACATTTGATATTTTGTGTATTATTATTTCCATTTTGTGAATGATTAAACTGAAGTGAAAGGTAGGTGGTATGATCTCAAATCAGAACTCAAATATTCTGAAAACAAATAGCCTATTCTTTTGCCTATATTGCTGAGTCTCTGTGACTGACAAATATCAAGCATCCTTCATCAATATGATTTCCAGCATACTTCTAACTTGAGTAGTTTTCTAATTGTGTTTTGCCTCACAATTGGTCTCTAGCTCTTATTGGGGTTCCTGGGTACCAAAGAGTTAATGTACTACGTCAAACCCTTTCTATTTAAGTTTCCTGGGAGATTACAGAGAGCTGGCCACTTTTTTATTCCACCCAAGGGGCTGCATCCCAGAGGGACATAGAAGTAGGTGCATCTAGATAAATTGAATATTAAAGTTGAAACTTCTTGCTCTTGTCATTCAGGGATATATTGAGCATCCAGTATTGGTATGTGCAAGTAGTTAAAACTCCCTTTGAAAACCTAAAGCTAAGGCTTTGTGAAACACTTCATATCTGAAGAAATGACTATGGGGAGGAAGAAGCAGCTTGAGAGAGAGAGAGACTCTGTGTGTGTGTGTGTGTGTGTGTGTGTGTAAAGGGAGTATGGATGGGGTTGTGTGGTCCGAAGGTTAAACATAATTTTATTAAATCTGATATTAGCAGGATCCCATTTATTGGATAATATGAAAAGTAATAACAAGCTTTAATGTCAACTGAAAAAATAAAAAACCTTCTTTGGCCAGTCTAGGATTTGATGTGAAAAAGAAATGGTTAGGAAGTTTTTGTTGAAATATTTAAAAGTAGCTGATACTTACTTACATATTCAGTATGCAAAAACTGTATCAGACTTTCTAAGCTAACTAGTTAGATAGATATTATTGTTTACAATATTTAATGGAAGAGTAAATACCAGAAGCTTACCCAAGTTCACACAGCTGGTAATCTGCAAAGATGAGACATATACCCAGATGTTTTTGTATCAGACTTGAGGGTTTATTTCTTACCGTAAAGAATGGAAATTCTAAGAAATCTAGGCAATGTTTGAACTGATGACCATCCTCCTTGAAATATTCCTTGGGGATATATTATATCCCACTCTCTTAGTTTTTCTTCCTGATGTCTGGATATTCTTGAGCAAGATGCTATCAACAATCTTGGTATTCTTCAGGGTTCAATCTGAGATTTCAATTTTGTATTTTGCACACTTTCCTAAGTGATATCATCTATTCCGATGACCATAGATATCAATTACCAGTTCAATATTTCTGAATTGATGACCAATATTTCTGTTGAGCTGTTTTTCCTGAAATTCAGACTCTGTATCCAAAAGCATAGTGTGTAAGGACAAATTTACCACTGAAAATGTATGTGAGTGGACTGAGCATAAATATCCCTTGTTTACCACTACAAAAGAAAGGGAGATGGCATTAAGGAATGATTCTATGTCTTACGTTTGCTCCAGTCACATTCACTCTTTGCATGCCTCCCAAGAAATTTTCATATTCTAGAAACTATGTTGATGGCAGATATGTGAAGACAAATAAAATCCCATCTATACTTTATAGTATTTAGCATACGATAGGGGTTTGATTGGGTAGGTATACATGAAAATAGTACATTATAAAAGTGTAGAAGAGACTATAGTAACAACTGCATAGCAGAAATATTACCTGGAAGACCAAAAGCAATACCCCTTAGCCAAAAAAAGCAAAAAAGGAAAGGGTCATGTGCTTTTGGGCAATGATGACTTCGCCCTCTGGGGGAAGGATCAGAATAAAATTTGCTAAATAGGCACAGTTTGGCAGATTACATACAGAATGGGTTTTACAGCATTTGAAAATCTACTACCATCTCCAAAATGCACTTTCTTTGGACTTGGCAGGAGGCTTGCTGCCATGGTGGGAGATAAATAAGACCTGTCCAACTGCTTAGGGGCTCCAAGTCAGCAGGTGAGGCTCATTTACAAGCTGACAAAACAGAACTGCATAGAAAATACTCAAAAATGTTGATATATAATATGAACCAAGGGCTGCTGGCTATGTATTATGTTTTCCTTGGTTATCCTTTAAAGTGAAAGTGAAGTCGCTCAGTCGTGTCCGACTCTTTGTGACTCTATGGACTGTAGCCTACCAGGTTTCTCTGTCCATGGGATTTTCCAGGCAAGAATACTGGAGTGGGTTGCCATTTCCTTCTCCAGGGGATCTTCCCAACCCAGGGGTTGAACCTGGGTCTCCTGCATTTTAGGCAGATGCTTTACCATCTGAGCCACCATAAAATATCAATTCACAATCAACCTTCAATTTAGAAAAATGATTTCCAATGTCCCCTACATTTTTCATTGAAGACTGATGATTTTTCGTCTGTTGCAATTTGAACTTTAAAATAAATTCTCTAATGAGGTTAATGCCTTACATGAACTCTTGACTTCCTTCATCTCTCCCTTTATTTTTGTATTTTGCCATTACTATTTTTGCAATTGAAATTATTATTTTAATAAGTTTTATTTACATATGCATGTATTCATTATGCTTACCAAACACAAATGGGATTTATGATGGTTGGCTTAAATATGTGTATTTTTCTGGTAATTTTTATCAATTATCCAACACTGGGATATCTTAAAGCTCAAAAATTTCATAAGCTGCAAGACTGTATATTTTCCCTTTGAAAACATAAACTGTGAACTGTTTAATGACATTGTTCAGTTGATGAGTTGTGTCCAATTCTTTGCAGTCAGGCTCTCCTGTCATTCCCTGTCTCCCAGTTTGTTCAGATTCATGTAAGAGACTTTAACAATAAAATCAAAATTTAGTTTAAGTACATAGGTGGACTTAAAATTTTTACCTTACAAAGGTAAATGGAATGATTGGGATATTTTTCATTTTGAGTTTCTTTGACTAATTCATAGAGATAAAGATATAGGATAATTGATCAAGAGAAACAAGATGAATATGATACTAATGTATGGCTTCAACATTTTCTCTTGAAATAATAAAATAATAACTTGAAGTGTGGCCCATAGGTACTTGAGCTACAAACTATCATATTTTGTGTAGGAAAATGAAGGTAATATGGATACATAACTCACAAGGGTGTATCCATGTTTCATTTCTCCTAGCTTTTCATTTGAAAACCACTGTATCATCAATATTAATATATTGCAGATGCTTGTTCATGATTTTTTGAGCCAAGAGTGGTGTTTATGATCATGTATAAAATGGAGTAATAAATATCAAGATCATAAATTTAAGAATTAAATTAGTTTATAAACTTACTTTCTAGCATTTGATATTCACCATAGTGTAGATATCTACAGGGATCTCTGTGTAGGAGAACTACTGAAGATCATGTGAAAAAGCTGTAGAAAAGATTCTGAGTATCTGTCAGTAACTCAATCAAAGCAGCTCTGCTTTGACATGAGTTTCATATTTGACTAGAAATGTTGGAAAACCACCACCTTAGGATAAATTACTGTAAGTAAAATTCCCATGTTAGAGGACATGAACATATTTAAGGCTTTTGATAAATGCTGGCAGTTCCTTTTATTAATATTATGTCAAATATATCCTTCTGTGTGTAGTGTAAGAAAAACTGCTCATCTCCCTCTGCTCCTCCCCACTCCTGTTCAACACTGAGCTTTATTCAAAAGTGTTACTGCTTTTTGTTTGTGATTTCAGATCTGGCTAAACAGTTCATATTTCCACTTCTCATGGCTGTTCTCAATAACTCTGAGGTCCAGCTTTTCCTTCTGATTGGAATTCCAGGATTGGAACATGCCCACAAGTGGATCTCCATTCCCATTTGTCTCCTTTATCTGGTTGCCATCATGGGCAACAGTACCATTCTCTTTATCATAAAGACAGAGTCCTCACTTCATGAACCCATGTATTATTTCCTTGCCATGTTGGCTATCTCTGACCTGGGTCTGTCCTTCTCCTCTCTCCCTACCATGCTGAGAATCTTCTTGTTCAATGCCATGGAAATTTCACTCAATGCCTGCTTTGCTCAAGAATTTTTCATCCATGGATTCACAGTCATGGAGTCCTCAGTACTGCTGGTTATGTCTTTGGATCGCTTTCTTGCCATTCACAATCCCCTGAGATATAATTCTCTCCTCACTAGCAACAGAGTTGCTAAAATGGGACTGATTTTAGCCACCAGGAGCCTTCTCTTAGTGTTTCCATTTCCTTTCATGCTAAGGAGATTGAAATATTGTCAGAAGAATGTCCTCTCTCACTCATACTGTCTTCATCAGGATACCATGAAGCTGGCCTGCTCCGACAACAAGATCAATGTTATCTACGGTTTCTTTGTAGCTCTCTGTACTATGGTGGACTTGGCTTTCATTGTTATTTCTTATACACTGATCCTGAAGACTGTACTCAGCATTGTATCTATGGCAGAGAGACTTAAGACCCTTAACACCTGTGTCTCCCACTTCTGTGCTGTACTCGTTTTCTATGTGCCCATCATTACACTGGCTGCCATGCACCGCTTCGCCAAGCACAAAAGCCCCCTTGCTATAATCCTTATTGCAGACATATTCTTGTTGTTGCCACCCCTAATGAACCCCATTGTGTATTGTGTAAAGACTCAACAAATCTGGGAGAAGGTCTTGGGTAAGCTATCTAACATATGTAGGAGATAAGATGAGGATGAGATGGTTGGATGGCATCACCAGTTCAATGGACATGAACTTGGCAAACTCTGGGAGATAGTGAGGGACAGGGAGGCCTGGCGTGCTGCAGTCCATGGGGTTGCAAAGAGTCGGAACCAATTTAGCGACTGACCAACAACAACAAGAGATGAGAACTGAATATTTAGGTAATAAACTGTTGACCGGTATTTATTGGCATCTACAATATATTCAGGACTTTACCCAACGGCTCAACAGGCAAAAGAATTCAATGCAGGAGACACAGGAGATGCAAGTTCAATCCCTGGGTCAGGAAGATCCCCTGGAGAAGAAAATGGCAACCCACTCCAGTATTCTTGCCTGAAAAATCCCACGGACAGAGGAGCCTGGTAGGGTAGTGTCTATGGCATAACAAAGAGTTGGACATGGCTGAACAACTAAGCACATACAGTGTATTCAATGCCACAGCATTTACTATTTAATGGAAGACTGGGGGAGAGTGAAAAGCTGTGCAGTATGGAATTTATTATAAAGTCAAGAATACATTATGAATAGAGCATTTAATTTGACAAATAGTGATGGAATATTTATAAGTAGTATGAGTGAACCAGATTTTGGTACTTTTAAATGTCTTCAGAGGAGTCTGAGCTTCAGAATTCTCACAGGAAGGTGCAGTTCATTTCTTCCCTTTTCCCATCATTTCTGGGTTACATACGTTGCAAAGTTTAACAGTTATAATATTAGATACAAAGGACTTCATCCTAGGTCCCTCAGAGCATTTTAAACTCTCACAGCCACCTAAATCAAGGAATCTTTTCTGACAGTGACCTGAAAACATCAGTTTTGCCTAGCATTCCTGTCCCTTGTATTCAATATCAAACTATTGCTTTCTAATTTCCCACTGGTTAATGTTTACTCACTTAGCTCTAGCCATACTGGCCCTGGTCTTTTTGTTTTTCCTACAACCTTTCAGTTTTGGGATTTTTTTTCTTTGTCTTTGGTTTTTTCCCACCTCAGACCACTGACATTTATTTTGCATTTTTGGAATGCTCTTCCTTTCAATTGTTTATCTCACATAATTTAGAATTTTATTGAACCCCCCCGCCCCCCGCAGTTTGGTTTCCTTCAGAGCACTTGGTGCTGTCTGAAATGGTTGCTCATTGATTTTTCTATTCTCTGTGTCTCTCACTCTGTAACAACCTAGAGGGGAGGGATGGGGAGGGAGGGGGGAGGGGCAGTCCAGAGGGAGGGGACATAGGCATGCCTATGGCTGATTCATGATGATGTTTGGCAGAAACCAACACAATGCTGTAAAGCAATTATCCTCCAATTAAAAATCAAAAAAAAATATGAACCAAGAACAAAATCTTTCTTTAAACTTTTGCCCACTGTGTTTCTGGAATGCAGACTCTGCCTAGAAAAAAAAAAAACACACACACACTCAACAAATACTTGTGGACTGAGGGAATATTCCTTCACTCACACAGTTTGGGCTTCCCTGGTAGCTCAGCTGGTAAAGAATCCACCTGCAATGCAGGAGACCTCAGTTCAATTCCTGGGTCAGGAAGATCCACTGGAGAAGGAAACGGAAACCCACTCCAGTATTCTTGCCTGGGAAATCCCATGGACAGAGGAGCCTGGTGGGGTACAGTCATGGGGTCGTGAAGAGTTGGACATGACTGAATGACTAAGCATAGCACAGTACAGCACAGAATTTTGTCTATATAAATTCTGCTTGTTCTTTAAGAATCAGCTAGGACATTCCCCTTGGAAAATTTTCCTTTTTTTTTTGGAAGGAAGTGGTTCTCCTTCACCTCAGGGTTGTTTCAGGGGTTCTTCTCTGACTGATCACACATTCTCCATGGTGTGTTTTATTCTGTGTCATTAGGCTTTGTTTTAGGAATGAAAGTAACTAAAATTTATTTGAAGCTAAGAAACATGCCAAGACTTGTTTTGAAACTTTCATATAAATATATATACACACACATATATGTATATATATACATATATATACACACACATATATGTATATATATATATATATACATAGTTCAAATAGCCTTGTGGGATAGACATTATTAGATCCATTTTAATAAAAAAAGTTCCTAAGTTCACAGTTAGAATGCAGAACTTTCTCAAAACTGCCTCCAAGTTTACTCTACTGATTAGTATATCACAATAACTCTTTAATTCATTATAAGATATAAGAGAACATGACTCCCACTGAAGGACTGAAACTGCCTGATTATGGCATACATATAGTTTCCAGATGTGGAGTTGTAACGTATGCTTCAGTATTTGTGGTTGCTTCAGTATTATTTGTGCTTCAGTGGCTTTGTGGTTGTTTTAAAGTTTTGTGGGGGCTTCCCAAGTGAACCTAGTGATAAAGAACCTGCCTGACAATGCAGGAAACACAAGAGCAATGGGTTCAATCCATAAACCACCCATGACACTCAAGGACATATTCTATTTGCTGTCTACAAGTAATCTTGGATCTTTCAAGTGATATCATCCAAGGTTCAGTTTTCTTATGCCAGGCTGAATGAAGCATGGGTTGGCAATGGGACATGACACATCAAATGTTAAATGCCAAATGTGATAGGCATTGAATGAGGCTAACTTCCAGTGAGACAGTCTTCACATAAAGGTCCTAGTAGAGAATTCCATCTTTGGCCTTCCGTCACTCCCTTTCTAGGCCCTGAACTAAAACTAGGCAGGAATACAACATCCTCATGCTTCCCTTTAGATGTTCAAAACCGCCTTGGTAGTATCTTATCCGGGCCTACTTTCCTTGTAAATATCTCCAAGTCAAAATTACAAATACTGTTCTGACAAGTATTATTCAAAGATCCATTAAAAAAAATCTGGAGCACTGTAGTGGAGTTGCATTGCACAGATAGGAGGGTGTAAGGAATCCTCTCCTTTTAGTTCATTGGCTTGTAACGGTAGGGTCAGTGCCTCAACCTCAGTCCACTTACCACCACCCACCCCCATGCTATCTACTCCTCTCTGACTTGCTAGGGAAGAACAATGACAATAAGAACAACTTCAGATATTTTCCTGAAAATAGTGTCCTCTCTCTCACCTCTGTGTCAGGTTAGCATATGCTGTTCTCTCAGGCTGGACCATCACTTTCTAGTTAGACTGTCTAACTTCAATACATCCCTGAAGGCTGCCTTCTATGCCAACTCAAGGAAACCTTTCATGCCACTTCCTTCCCTAGTTGGAGGAAGATATCTTTCTTTTTGCTTCTATATCAACATTTTTCACTTTAACACAGTTAACATATGGAACACAGTTAACATATGGTTAACAAAGAATCCCAAAAGGTAGTGTCTTAAAAACATACATACATACAAACAAACAAACAAAAGCCAGATATTCATTTAGCTTACAAATCTGTAATTTGGGCTGGGCTTAGAGTACATTGATTGTTTCACCAGGTGCAAATGGGAAAGACAGGAAGGTTGGGCGTTGGAATAATTTGAAGATTCATTGACTCACTAGTAGTTAATAATGATCCAACTAAGTCTGAGGCCTCAGCTTGGTCTATTGGCTAAAACACCTAAATGTAACCTCTCCATGTGGTATGAGTTTCTGCTCAGTATGATGGCCAGGTTTCAAAAGCAAGCACTGAGTAAGAGCTATAGATACATATCGAAAGAGAGACAGAAAAAGAGGGTGAGAGAAGGAGAGTGAGTCCCAATGAGTAACATATCACCTCTTATGACCCAGCCTCAGAAGTCTTATAGCATCGCTACCTCAACAGCCAATCCATTCAGCTGCCGAGTCCAGCCCAGTTACAAGGGGAGAAGCAACATACTCCATCCCCTGATGGAGGACTCAGGCATTTCTGGAAGAGAGTTGGGGATGAGACGTAATCCTGTGGCCTTCCTTGGAAAATACAAGCCACCACGTCATATTGCCATGTATTTCCTTGTGACCACAGTGAGGGTTCCATGACAGCTGTGACTTCTTATTTGTTCAGTAAATAAATAACAGCCTATTCCACTTCATGTACATTAGATTTTATAAAGAATAGAAGAGTAAGAGTACATTTAAAGAAACAGTGCCTCCGAGATTAGACCCAGCTAGGAACAAAAGGTCTGGGTCACACGATCACGAATCTGTTTGGTCTTCACACTGTAGACGATGGGATTCATCAGGGGAGGGAAGAGAAGATACACAAAGCCTAGAATCACCTGGACCAGATGAGGTGCCTGCTTCCCAAAGCGGTGGATGACAGACAGGCCAATCATAGGAGTGTAGAAAAGGAGCACAGCACAGATGTGGGAAACACAGGTGTTCAGAGCTTTGAGCCTCTCGGCCCTGGATGTGATGGACAGCACAGTGCGCAGGATCAGGGCATAGGAGAAGAGGATGAGCAGTGAATCTATACCCACAGTGGAAATGATGACAAACATGCCGTAGACGCTGTTGGCTCTGATGTCTGCGCAGGCCAACTTCATCACTTCCTGGTGCAGGCAGTAGGAATGTGAGAGGACTGGGGAGCCACAGTATGGGAATCTTTTGAGCATAAAAGGTAAAGGAATAATGAGTGCTACACTGCGACCCAAGGAAGCCAGGCCGATCCTGCCAATGACTGTGTTGGTGAGAATGGAAGCATAGTGCAAGGGGCGACAAATGGCCACAAAGCGGTCAAAGGCCATAGACAGAAGTACAGAGGACTCCAGGAAGGACAAGCAGTGAATGAAAAAGAGCTGGGCAAAACAGGTGTCATGGTCGATGTCTCGCGCCCCAACCCAAAAGATGCCTAGCACTGTAGGGAGGGTGCAAAGAGACAGACCCAGGTCAGTCAGAGCCAGCATGGACAGAAAGAGGTACATGGGCTCATGGAGCGAGGGCTCTGTTTTAATGATAAAGATGATAGTGCAGTTGCCCAGGATGGAGACTATGTATATGAAGCCCAGTGGGATGGAGATCCAGATGTGCATGTGCTCCAGGCCAGGAATGCCACTCAGCAGGAAGGTGGAGGACATGCTGCTGCTGTTCTTCAGGGACCTCAAAGGCATTGTGTGTGGAGGGAAGGAGAAAGTCAGAGTTCGTTCAAATTCCTGAAATGAACTGAGGAAAAGCTAGTGACTGCACCTAGGGAGATATTTTTGTAAAAAGAGAAAGGTTAGAAACAAATAGATTTAACTCCTCCAGAGGTCATTTCCTTCTGGTTCCTGGTTTCCTCTCAACATTTTTCTTTTCTTTTTTTTTTTTTTTTAGAGAAAATCTTTTCTTTGAAAATTTTTTTCCTTGCTTCTTCAGGCTAAGAGGTCTGAAACATCTTCACTACAGTGCATATAATTCATTATAGTAGATATCTAAGTTGGTTATATTCAACTTCATTTACCTCTTATGAGTAGATCTTTAAATAAACACTTTCTCACATGCCTCTTTCCTGCTGGGGCTATAACTAATATTTCAACCTTTCTTCCAGCTTCTCTTCTTTTCCTCCTTAGTTCCTTTCCTATTGCATTATCTTTTTTCTTCCTTCCTTTCCTCCCTTCTCCCTTCCTTCCTTTTCTCTTCCCTTCCTTCCCTCTTTTTTCCTTCCTTCTTTCTGTTTTTGTTTAATATCATCAGTTGTGTATAATTGGTAAACTTAGATACCTTCTTATTTCTCCTTTGACCTTCCCACTTTGGAAGCCTAGCTTGATCCAGAGAACACATAAATGTTCTTTACACTGTAAAGAGTAACTTTATAGACAGCCATTCCTGTAAAGAACTGGAAGGTACAGGAATGGCTGTCTGTAAAGTTACTCTTGGCTGCTGGAATAAGAAATCAAAGCTCTGATGCTCAAATTAGTCAGAAACTGCCATTCCTTAAAAGTCTATGAATTCAACTACTGTGAACCTAGGTGGGAGGAGACCCTGGTGCACCATCAACCATGGCCATGACCCCAATCACAAGGCAGAGTCCAAGTTCATCCACAGAACAAAAGGCAACAATGCTATGGCTTATTCTGTCAATGAGAAGATGAAGACTTAGAAAAGGATAGTTACTGGGTGGAAACCATATGTTAATTTTAGCCTTCCGACTTCCAGGTCATTGATCTTCCCACTGCTAATCCCACTACAAAGTGAACTCAAAATGGGTGAGGGTTTTGCTTTGTTGACTTCTGTCAAGACAGTGCTTAGAAGGTACCTTAGCACACAGAAAGTGCCCAGCAATTTTTTGTTATGCAAGAGTTAGAGTTCAGTTTTATTTAGCTAGCTGTTACTAACTTCATGCATGTTTTATCTCCTTAAAAAAAAATTTGTGAATAAAGTTCTATTAATAGTACCATGTTATGGATGAAGAAACAGAGGATTAGAAAAATTTGACATTTCTAAGATCAAACTCAAAATAAAATGGCCAAAATAGGACTGAATCAAGATCCGATTTTTCTCTAGATTTCAAGCTCTAAATGATGGCTATATACAACACTGTCAACTATCAGCAACTAGCATGAAATCAAGGCTTAATGGGCCTTCATAAAAAGGCACTGACTCTTTAGTTGAATTAATAAATAAACTTCCTGGAGAAATATACACAACTGTATACACAGACATTTTCTTTCTTGCTACAAATACCAATGAAATGAATAGTGAGTGTCATGTACTCACTGTTCACTTGAAGGTCAGGTTGACTGTTAGTGTTCCTCAGTTTCTTCTTTGGCCATGATCAGTGCTCAGCACATTATTTATCAAAGTAAATTCAGAGGAGCTGTGGTAAACTTACATGTCAAGTAAGCTATGTAGTGACAGGCAAGTTACATAGTGGTTAACAATGAAATTCATAAAAGCTAAGGCAGAAAATATTTTGACATGAAAATGAGGTTGGATGGTGAAGAAGAAAGAACACTTTTTTTTTTTGGACATCTGCTATATGCCAGCCACTGCACAAAGAACATGGCAAGTGAAATAGCAATTAGACCTTAGAAAAGCTTTGCAAGTTAATATTGTCACCTCAATTGGCAAATAAGGCAAGAGAAGGCTAGAGAATTTGATAATGTGCCTCAAGTCTTACAGCCAATCAGCAGCAGAGGTGGGATTCAAGCTTAAATCTCTGGAACTCCAAGGCACTGTCTGGAAATTCAGAAGCATTTAGGTTAACAAATCCAGCCTGAGACAGCCTGGAATGGGTAAAGATTAAATGCAAAATGATAAAGAGAAATATCAAAGGTCTAGGTGCCTACCTCCATTTAGTCAAGATAGATTCTTTGGAATCAACGCTTGTACTTCAGAATTTAAGGGAGCAGAGCAGGACAGGAATCAGAAAGAGGATTTATGAGGGAAAAAAGGAAGCAGGGAACTTGGACATAAAAGGAAATTCAGAATAATTAAGCCAGGAGATCTCTGCTTGGAAAAGATTGGCTGAAGAGATTTCAATAAGATGACCATGCTAAGCTCTTCTTAGTTAAAGTATTTTTAGAGTATTCATCCTCAGGTTTGCCGAGAATTTCATTGTTCCTGACCCAACAAAAGTCAGTTGTCCAGGGTAGAGGTGGGTGGCAGATTTAACAGATGGCCATTCTGCCCCAGTTGTTCTGCTTGGAGATCATTCCTAGAGGGACTTAAACAATTGCAGTGATCACTTCTAATTCCATTAGTCATAAGCTGTGGGCATTCCAGGAAATGTCCTTTTATATCACAGTCTAGCTTTTTTCCAGAGGATCGCATTATTTCTTACCACTCTTTGCTTCTTGGAAATAACCTCTGACTCTTGTAACCCTGTGTTGAGGCTAAGAGGTAGATATGGAACCAACAGTAACTTAACTCATCTCATTCCCTCATTCCTCAACTCCTACATCCTATACCTCAGTTTCGCTTATTTAACTCACCAGTCTCCCCAGATCTCAGCAATATTCCTACTGTTACTACATGTGACCCAACTCTCTGAGCAGGAAACTAAGGAACTAAGCAGATATGAGAGAGCTGTTGTAAGGCTAAACCCAGATCTGAGGTTGCCTACTAAGTCAGCAAGATCTGATGGCGGCAGTCACCTCCTTGGGCAGGCACCCTCCGCAGCCTTTCCTGTCACTTTCAGTCCCTTCCCTCGTCTATGTCTCCAAAGCTCAGGCTGACTTTGGGGGCCTCTTCTTGGTTCTACAGTTCGGCACCAAACACCTGCTCACTATATTGACTCCTTACATACCCAGGCTGGATCCAGAAGCTCCAGGTCTTACCATAGAACACAAAGATCTGGGGACATGGTGACACTGGAGGGTGGATGCTTAACTTCCTGATTTTATGAAACTGCCTGAGAGCCCCATTGCAAACCTCTTAAGGATATTTAATCTATTTCCTACTAGGATTGGCTCCCTAGCCCTCATTATCACATACCCTAGGGATAGAGAAAGAGAGAAGAGAGTGTCCCCGTGAGCTATCTAGATGGGAAGCCCAGAGGATATTATGCACTGTAATTTTAAAGACCTGGTGAAAATCTTGAACAACCCTCACAACTTCACATAAGCACAGTGGGTGTAGATGACAGTGTCTTGTTAATGACATATCCTAACTATAAGTTATGCACAACAAATGTGAGAACGTGCATCTTTAGTTTATTTCAGTCACTCAGTCATGTCATGGACTTCAGCACACCAGATCTCCCTGTCCATCACCAACTCCCAGAGCTTACTCAAACTCATGTGCATCAAGTCAGTGATGCCATACAACTGTCTTATCCTCTGTTATCCCCTTCTCCTCCTGCCTTCGATCTTTCCCAGATCTTGGTCTTTTTAAATGAGTCAGTTCTTCGTATCAGGTGGCCAAAGTATTGGAGTTTCAGCTTCAGCATCAGTCCTTCCAATGAATATTCAGGGTTGATTTCCTTTAGGATTGACTGGTTGGATCTCCTTGCAGTCCAAGGGACTCTCAAGAGTCTTCTCCAACACCACAGTTCAAAAGCATCAATTCTTTGGCACTCAGCTTTCTTTATACTCCAACTCTCACATCCATACATGACTACTGGAAAAAACATAGCTTTGACTAGATGGACCTTTGTTGGCAAAGTAATGTCTCTGCTTTTTAATATGCTGTCTAGTTGATCATAGCTTTTCTTCCAAGGAGCAAGAGTCTTTTAATTTCATGGCTGCAGTTACCATCTACAGTGATTTTGGAGCCCAAGAAAATAAAGTCTCTCACTGTTTCCATTGTTTCCCCATCTATATGCCATGAAGTGATGGGACCAGATGCCATGATTTATTTTCCTGAATGTTGAGTTTTAAGCCAACTTTTTCACTCTTCTCTTTTTATCAAGAGGCTCTTTAGTTCTTAAATTTCTGCCATAAGGGTGGTGTCATCTGCATATCTGAAGTTATTGATATTTCTCCCAGCAATCTTGATTCCAGCTTGTGCTTCATCCAGCCTGGCATTTCACATGATGTACTCTGCATACAAGTTAAATAAGCAGGGTGACAATATACAACCTTGACATACTCCTTTCCCAATTTGGAACCAGTCTGTTGTTCCATGTCCAGTTCTAACTGTTGCTTCTTGACCTGCATACAGATTTCTCAAGAGGCAGGCAAGGTGGTCTGGTATTACCATCTCTTGAAGAATTTCAACAGTTTGTTGTGATCCACACAGTCAAAGGCTTTGGCATAGTCAATAAAGTAGAAGTAGATGTTTTTCTGGAATTCTCTTGTTTTTTTCATGATCCAACAGATGTTGGCAATTTGATCTCTGGTTCCTCTGCTTTTCTAAATCCAGCTTGAACATCTGGAAGTTTATGGTTCACATATTGCTGAAGTCTGGTATGGAGGATTTTGAGCATTACTTTGCTAGCATATGAGATGAGTGCAATTGTGCTGTAGTTTGAACATTCTTTGGCATTGGACCTTTCTTTGGGATTGGAATGAAAACTGACCTTTTCCAGTCCTGTGGCCACTGTTGAGTTTTCCAAATTTGCTGGCATATTGAGTGCAGCACTTTAACAGCATCATCTTTTAGGATTTGAAATAGCTCAACTGGCATTCCATCACCTCTGCTAGCTTTGTTCATAGTGATGCTTCCTAAGGCCCACTTGACTTCACATTCCAGGATGTCTGGCTCTAAGTGAGTGATCACACATATCGTGGTTATCTGGGTCATGAAAATTTTTTTGTATATGAGTATGCATGTGGGTAAATATAAAACCATATGTAACATTAAATGGGGCTTTTTATTTTTATTTATTCTATTTTTGGTTAATTTTTATTGGAGTATAGTTACTTTACAATGTGTTAGTTTATGCTGTACAGCAGAGTGAATCAGCTACACACACACACACCCCACTATTTTTTAAATTTTGTTCCTATTTAAGTCACCACAGAGCATCGGGTAGAGTTCCCTGTGCTCTACAGTAGTTTCTCACTAGTTACCTATTTTATACATAGCAGTGCATAGCTATCAATCCCAATTTCCCATTTCATCCTATCTTCTCCTTCCCCTCATTGGTATCCATATGTTTGTTTTCTATGTCTGTGTCTCTATTTTTTCTTAGCAAATAAGTTGATCTGTATCATTTTTCTAGATTCCTCATATAAGTGATAATATACAATATCTGTGTTTCTCTTTCTGACTGACTTTGCTGTGTCAGTCTCTAGGTCATCCACGTCTATGCAAATAACACTATTTCATCCCTTTTATTGTTCAGCAATATTCCATTGTATATATGTATCACATCTTTTTTATCCATTCTTCTGTTGATGGACATTTAGATTGCTTCCATGTGCTGACTATTGTAAATAGTGCTGCAATGAATATTTGGGTGCATATATCTTTCAACTGAATGCTTTTTCTATCACCAAAGGGGAAGAAAGAAGTCTGGGTAAGTTCTTGGAAATATTACAATTGTGTTGATACTTATTCTTGGGGTCCCAGGTAACCCCATATGCTCCTGACTCCTGCCCATGCTCAGGGACTCCATCTCCTCTTCCTGCCTCTGAATCACTCTAAGTTCTCTCTTGTTCCTAGACATCAAGGAGCTAATTGGAGAAACTAGTCTATTCTGGTAGCTTTGTGGGAACATGAGTTTCTGCAAAGGGTGGTTAAACATGAAGAAGAATTCTATGTGTTAGTATAGGGTTGCGAAGAGTTAATCATCTATTTGGGACTCTTAAAAGCTGATAGAGAAGACATTTAGAGAGAAGAATGGAGGGTCATTTCAGTGTTTTTATTACCCACCTAATTAGCATCCACACGTTGGATCTCTTTGGGGACTACCAAGTTATAAACATTAAGGACTGCCCCAGAATCCCCAAACCAATTATAGGGCACTATTCCAATTCATTGGCCTGTCAGGTCCTTTTGGAATATGACAGGATTTTTCTTGTGGCCACATTCCATTAGTTTTTCATCAACTACATTGTTGACATATTTTGAATGTCATGAAGCAGTGTTTTTCAAATTATAATCTCCAGATAATCAGGATCTGAATTACATGTGATGCTTGCTAAAATGTAGATTTCTGGGCCTCCCCTCTGTTTTACAGAGTTAGAAATGGACATTTATGACAACCAAAGAGGTTTAGGAATTTCATATATCCTTGTTTTTATGACTTGATTTCAACACTGATTCCAAATTTTTCTATTCTTTCTGTAATTCAAAATCCATCTCCACTTTTAACATGGAATTTATTCCAAAACACAGTTATACCTTTTGTTTTAGTTTCCCAAACTGCCATATGAAAAGACCAGACTGAGTGGTTTTAAAATCAGCAATTCATATTGTCACAATTCTGGAGGTTAAAAATCCGAGATCAAGGTGGCAGCAGATGTGGTTTCTTCTTATTCTTTCCATTTGCAAGTGACATCTCTCTCTGTGTCCTCGCTTGACTTCTTCTGTGGATGTGAAAATCCTTTTTGTCTCTTCCTTTTCTTGTAAGGGCACCAGGCATATTGGGTTAAGGACCACCCTGAAGATCTCATTTTAACTTAATTACTTTTTTAAAGACCTTGCCCTTGAATACAATTACATTTTGAGGTACTGGGGATTGGGACTTCAACATGTAAGTTATGGACAGAGGATACAATTCATTCCGTAGTACTTGTTTGGGCATACATCCTACCACTCATTTTTTTCATTTAGTTAAAAAATATTTTAGAACAGAAATGATGCTCCCCTATACACAAGTAATATTTGTTTATAACCTCTGAGTCCAAGCACTGAGAAGACAGAGATAGTATTATTAATGGATGCATATTGGCAGAAAACAGGTCTGCATCTAAGATGTTATGGAGAGAAAGAAAGAGATAAGGGGAGAGAGATAGGGAGAGAGAAGGACTAGATTAATCTTTCAAAGCTTTGATTAGAGGGAACATGGAGGTTGATCATAGTATAGGGAAGACAATGCTGTCTGCTGTAAAATCTCAGTTATTTAGCTTCTGCAAAGGAGACACAGAATATGATGTGCTGAGAGACAAAACAAAAGCTCATATTTTCTAGTCCAGAAAAGTATGTGGAGTTGGGGGAGGTAGAGAGAAAAGAGAAGAGCCAGGTAAACATTTTGTATCCAAAGATGCTACCTTGAGGTGAGACAGAACTTAAGAGAAATTTCAGGGTACCTAAGGGGAATATTATTGGACTGAGACAAACTCATGCCAAATGAGTGTTTTTAAAAATTTTTTTTTAGTTGTTGTTATTGAACAATGAGAAAATAAGCAATGAGATTAAAAAATGGGTCAAAGATCTTAATAGGCACTTCACCAAAGAAAACATTTAGAAAGCAGATTAGCATATGATAAGGTTCTCCATATCATATATTATCAGGGAAATTAAAATTAAAACAATGATACACCACTGAGTACCTATTTCAATGGCCAAATCCGAAACAGTGACAACACTAAAGGCTGGTAAAGATGCAGAACAACAAGAACTGTCATATGTCATTGGTGGGAATGCAAAAATGGTACAATGACTTCGGAATATAGTTTGACTAAAGGTACTCTTAGCATAAGATCCAAAACTTGAAAGCAAGCAAAATGTTGCTGAGGAGGTAAATGGATAAACTGTGGTATATGCAGCAAATGTAGGAATAGTTATGCAGATATTGAGAATAGACACGTGAATACAGCGGGGTTGGGGAAGGGGAGTGAGGTGAATTGGGAGATTGGCATATACACACTGAAGTGAAATGAAGTCGCTCAGTCGTGTCTGACTCTGCAACACCATGGACTGCAGCCCACCAGGCTCCTCTGTCCATGGGATTCTCCAGGCAAGAGAACTGGAGTGGGTTGCCATTGCCTTCCGGTCTCCCGCATTGCGGGCAGACGCTTTAACCTCTAAACCACCGGGGAAGCCCTAATACACTGCTGCTGCTGCTGCCGCTAAGTCGCTTCAGTCGTGTCCGACTCTTTGTGACGACCCCATAGACGGCAGCCCACCAGGCTCCTCTGTCCCTGGAATTCTCCAGGCAAGAATACTGGAGTGGGTTGCCATTTCCTTCTCCAATGCATGCATGCATGCTAAGTCGCTTCAGTCGTGTCCGACTCTGTGTGACCCCATGGACAGCAGCCCACCAGGCTCCTCTGTCCACGGGATTCTCTAGGCAAGAACACTGGAGTGGGTTGCCATTTCCTTCTCCACCTAATACACTACTATGTGTGAAATAGACAGCTAGCAGGAACCTGATTCATAACACAGGGAACTCAGCTCTGGGCTCTGTGGTGACCACGACGGAGGGGATGCGGGAGGAGGGAGGTCCAAGAAGGAGGGGTATATTTGTACATATAGCTGCTTCACTTTATTATACAGCAGAAACTAACAGCATTGTAAAGTAACTACACTCTGATTAAAAAAATAGAGTACAAACAAACAAACAAGCAAACAGGAAAAGAGTTGTCAAATCGTGAAAACATGTAGAATATTTAAATGCACAGTATTATGTGAAAGAAGTCAATCTGGAAAGGCTACATGCTATATGATTCCAAATATATGATATTCCAGATAAGGCAAAGCTACAGAGACAGTAAAAAGCTCAGTAGTTTCCAGAGGATGGGTTTGGGGAGAGATTTGAATAGGCAGAGTACAGGGGAATTGTAGAACAGTGAAAATACATTGTATGGTACAATAATAACAGACACACATCACTATACACTTGTCTAAAGCATAGAATGTGCAACACCAAGAGTGATCACTGAGGTACTGTCATGCTGACCACATATGCAATATGAGGCTGTAGGAGGTGAGCAGTGGACAGTATCCATGCTTAAACCTGAATCCAGTGCCTTTAGGCCATAAATGTAGGTGACAGTTATACCTGAACATGTCAGGTTTGTGTTATCCTAGTGCATACAGCATCTTAGGAAGAAGGGCAGGGAGAGGATGAGAGTCAGGTTCCTGGCCCCAGAGTCTACCTATTGGACTCTGGAAACAATAAACAAGGAGGTCCATCTCAGTGAATGAGAAATGACATCCAGTAGCTAAGGTTGTGGTGAGGACTGAAGACTCCCAGAAGGAGAAACGATAAATGAAGAACTGCTGAGTGAAGTGGGCATCTATAACAACATAACACAGATTCAACCATAATAGCCAGGGCACTAAGGAGAGTAGAAAAGGCCAAACCCAATTCCAGGAATGCCAACAGAGTCAATAATTGATACATGGGTTCACAAAAGTGATACTCATACTTAAAAATGTATAACATCATTGAATTGCTTAGGAAAAAGAAAAGATGGGGATGACAAGTTGCTGATGTTACTCAGTTATTAAGTTTTGTCTGACTCTGACACTGCATGGGCTGCAGCATGCCAGGCTCCTTTGTCCTTCACTATCTCCTGGAGTTTGCTCAAGTTCATGTCCAGGCATATAATTTCTCTGGAATGACCATTAAAATAAAAGACAAGGGTTATGTTCTGCCAGTCATGGAAGACTCCCTGCTTTTGGCTCTGAAGAGAAATCTTAGATCTATTAGCTCATATACATATGCAACAGTCTGTCATTACTATCATGAACATTATTAGTACTCCTTCAGAACACATTTTCTGCCCAATTCTGAGCACCCTAATTACTCTGAGGTTTGTTTTTCTCATCAATTCTTGGTGTGTGTTACTATGTGATTATTATCTCCTTTATAGTCCTAGAATTTGGACTCACTCTATTTGGGCTGTTGTAACAGACTGGGTTTAAAAAACAAACATTTATTTTTCAAAATTCAGGAGGCTGAGAAGTCCAAGACCAAGGTGTGGGCTGACTGGGTTCTTGCTAAGGGTTCTTGTTCTGGATGTGCAGTTTTCCTCTCTCTGTGTCTTCACATGGTAGAGAGAGATCATCTCTCTTATGTCTCTTCTTGTAAGGGTGCTAATCTTATTCTTGAGACCTCTACTCTCATGAGGCAACTTCCTTCCAAAGACCCCATCTCAAAATACCATCACATTGGAGATTAGCCTTCATAATATGAATTTTGAGGGTAGGGGGCAGGAACACAAAAGGGGCCTCCAAGGTAGAACTAGTGGTAAAGAACCTGCTTGCCAGTGTAGGAGACATAAAAGACATGGGTTCAATCCCTGGGTTGGAAGATCCCCTGAAGGAGGGCATGGCAACCCACTCCAGTATTCTTGTCTGGAGAATCTCATGGACAGAGCAACCTGGAGGGCTACAGTCCATGGGTTGCAAAGAGTGTAACTTAGCATGCACACATGGGAGCTCAAGTATTAAGTTCACAGCACAGACTTTTTTTTGAATTATTTCTTTTTAATTGGAGGATAATTGTTTTACAATATTGTGTTGGTTTCTGCCATATATCAACATGAATTTTTTTCAGTTTTCTGGCAGTTGATTGCTTTATATCTTTCCCAATATTACAAGAAAGAGATAAAAATCGAACTGAAGCATACAAAATGAAGAAAAACAATCTCTTTAAGAAATAGTCTTATCAAGAAAGATGAAGCTGTTTTGATTAATTCACTCACTGATTCCTTCATGTGTTGATTTATTCAATCCATATATATTAAAACTTTTTTGTAGTTCTGTGTGTATTGTGTGTGTGTGTGTTGTTTTTAAGCTAGACATTGACATGAGAAAAGCATCTTGCAAAAAGCATAAAATATGCATGTGTTTCTCTCACTTTTCACCTCTGTAATAACAGGATAACTGAAGAAAGAAACTAAATCCCTTGACCAGTTATTCAGATGATGAATGATTACCCTAAACCTTAACTACCTTTAGAAAGGCTCAACTATGATTATTGTTCTGATGTTTTTCTAACTGGAGAACCTACCTCAAGCTCCTAGAGTGTCTTCTTTTTCTTAACTTTGTGGGGGTGTACTTAGGAAGAAGCCTCATGAAAAGTTATTAATTCAGGCATAGGTATGGGTATCTGCAAGGCTGTTGCAAATGAATAGAAGTGATAATTATGATAAAGCAACATAAATTAACCAAAATGCAAATATAAATTATAAATCTCTGATCAAATTCCACTGACTGGAGGAATGTAAGATGAAATTTGTGTACTCTCTTGATTTTCCAAGTAATAGCAGGCAATATTTGTTGAGAATTGATAACGCTTCAGGCACTGTGTTACAGAGTTTCATGAATGATCTCATTTGATCTTCACAATATTCCTATAAGGAAGGTATTATAATTATTTAAATTTTCACTCTGCAATTGAGGAAACTAAAGAACAGAGAAATTGAGTAATTTTCCCAAGGGCACACATGTGGTATATTGCCTATTTATTTCCTTTTTGTTGATAACTGGAAGTTCGTCACTTTTCCCTAGTAGTAGTAGTTTTAGCCACTCAGTCATGTCCAACTCTTTGTGACCCTATGGACTATAGCGTGCCAGGATTCTTGGTCCATGGGATTCTCCAGGAAGAATACTGGAGTGGATTGTCATTCCCTTCTCCAGGGGATCTTCCTGATCCCAGGTATCAAACTCAGGTCTCCTGCATTGCAGGCAGATCCTTTATGGTCTGAGCAACAGGGACAGCTGAAATAAAAAATAGCTATGGGCTTTATGCCCCGAACTTCTCTTTCTCTAAACTAATCCTGCCGAAAACCCCTGAGTGATTTTATAAACTCAAACTTCTTAACAATGCGTTGGCGGATTTGCTTGGTCTTGATGCTGTAGACAATGGGGTTCATGAGTGGTGGGACCAGCAGATACACATATGACATGAGGAGGTGTACAGTGCGGGGCAGATGCTCACCGAAGCGGTGCACAAGAGACAAGCCAATCATGGGAATGTAGAAGAGGAGCACAGCGCAGGTATGAGAGACACAGGTGTTGAGGGCCCGAAGGCGCTCATGGTGGGAGGCGATGCTTAAGACGGTGCGGAGGATAAGGGCGTACGAGAGGAAGATGAGCAGTGAGTCCACACCAACAGTGCAGGCCACGACAAAGAGCCCATAGATGTGATTGACGATGATGCTAGAACAGGCCAGCTTCATGATCTCTAGGTGTAGACAGTAGGCGTGGGCCAGCACATGCGAGTGGCAGTATTGGAAGCGCTTAAGGAGGAATGGCAGGGGAAGGATGAGCAGCGCACTTCTGAACACTGAACTCAGCCCCATCCTGATGATACGTGCAGGTGTCAAGATTGTGGAATAACGCAGAGGGTGGCAGATGGCCACATAGCGGTCAATGGACATGGATAACAGGACCGAAGACTCCACTAGGGACAAAGTATGGATGAAGAAGAGCTGAGTGAAGCAGGCAGGGATACCAATTTCCCTGGCATCAAACCAGAAGATGCCTATCACCGTGGGCAGTGTAGAAAGGCAAAGGCCCAGGTCTGTGAGGGCCAGCATGGCCAAGAAATAGTACATGGGTTCATGGAGGGTGACATCCGTATGGATGACATGGATGATGGTAAGGTTGCCTGTGATAACTGTCAAATAGATGAAGCAGAAGGGAATAGAGATCCAGCCGTGGAGATCTTCCAGACCTTGGAAGCCCGTCAGGAAGAAAGTGGCTTTCTGGAGGCTGCTGTTATAAAGGATTCTCATGGCTTTATAACCTTGAATTCACCAACCTGCAATATAGAATGGGATTTCTGGAGAATAACAGGGCTGAATGCTCACTCACCTGTCTTGGGGTCAGTGAACCAGGAAGGATTTATAGATGAATCATCAAAGAATTGGGGCACCTGATCTATTAGCCTTTTCTGGAGGGTCTAGGAAGGTGATTGTCATAGGTGATTTCTATAGCTCATGGATGCTGTGTGATTTAGGCTTATGGTGATATGTTCATCTGTATTGGACTCTCAGCAGTTTAATGAGGTCACCTCAGATGGCACCTCTTCCATATGTTCCTCCCTGAAAAAAAATAAATCTCCAATTCAATCAGCAAAGCATTTAAAGCTGCAGCATCTATATGTGGAACTGGTACTATACACAACCATTGTGCATAATTGTCTTCTAGAATCAGCTGCAGATCAAGAGCCTTCAAACGTATTTATAATCTGGCTGGGGATTGTCTTTCATTCCACAGTACTGGCCTTCAGGGGAACGCAGGGGAAGCATTGAGTAAATATTTGTTGGACTGCTTAAGCTTGTAACTTGTGACCAGAGGGATCCCTTTCCTGAATTTACATAAAAGCCTTTGAGGAAGCTGTGGTACATATACACCATGGAATATTACTCAGCCATGAAAAAGAATTCATTTGAATCAGTTCTAATGAGATGGATGAAAGTGGAGCCCATTATACAGAGCGAAGTAAGCCAGAAAGATAAAGACCATTACAGTATACTAACACATATATATGGAATTTAGAAAGATGGTAACGATAACCCTATATGCAAAACAGAAAAAGAGACTCAGATGTATAGAACAGACTTGTGGACTCTGGGAGAAGGCGAGGGTGGGATGTTTCAAGAGAACAGCATTGAAAGATGTATATTATCTAGGGTGAAACAGATCACCAGCCCAGGTTGGATGCATGAGACAAGTGCTCAGGCCTGGTGCACTGGGAAGACCCAGAGGGATCGGGTGGAGAGGGAGGTGGGAGGGGGGACCGGGATGGGGAATACATGTAAATCCATGGCTAATTCATTTCAATGTATGACAAAAACTACTGTAATGATGTAAAGTAATTAGCCTCCAACTAATAAAAATAAATGGAAAAAAAAAAAAAGCCTTTGATGGCTGAGGAGGCAAATGTCGATGTGCAAATTTGAAGTCTGGAACTGAGAAATGTCTGAAAAGGCAGTCTTCAAAAAACAAATACTTCTAGGACAGGATGCTTCAGGGCTTAGTTCTGAGAGATATTAGGAGAGACATGTGTTTCTGTCATCACGGTGGTTAAGCTGAGACTAGATATAGAAATGGAGTTATGGAGGTGGGAAACATCAGCTCTAAAATAGTGATAACAAAGAAAAACCTGAAATAGTCAGGAAAAGCCTCTAATCTCTAGCCTAAAGAAAGTAAATCTTAAGGCTCTCAGAGTGAGCTCTGCCTCTGGGGTTTGGATAATATGACACAGAGGTTTAGGTCTGTCCTATAATACCTGAAACCAGGCTCTCCTTTACCTTTGCCTTCTGAACTTTTATTCAGTTATGTTTATTGTAAGCCACACTCTAATGGGTTCTACGTATTTTAATGTAGTGTGACTAGTATATTATTTATCACATGCATAAAAAGGTTAAAATAGCTCATGTTTAATATGTTACCTTTCTGTCACCTTCCTAAGTGCTTAGTGTTTATTATGCCATTCAACTCTCACAATGATCACATGAGCAATAGATAGATTCTATTCTAAGCAGCACATTACAGGTCAGAAAACCATGGCCCAGAGAGATGAAGTGACCTGGGTAAATTTATGGAGCAAGTAAGGGTTGAGGATGGAATTCAAACTCTGACAGTGTATTCCAGAGTCTACATTATTGTCTTACATCATATTTCCTACTTCTGTAGTGGGACCACTACTAGTACTGGAGTAGGACTACTATTACTTTAGGTCTTACAAAAGTCACATAATTGAAAAAAAAATCAAAAAACAAAACAAAACTATACCAAGATATATGTATCGGTAACCATTTCAACTGTGCCCATGACAGATGTGAGGAAATGTGTTCTGTGAGGACTAAGTTCAATTGGGACATGCCGAATGTTAACTTAAAAAAAAATTCTTGGGAAGATTGCCTAGAGGGTATTATAGGTAGTGATCTTTGGGTTGAGTGGAGGCTTAAATTATAGGATATCTCCCAAGAAAATGGAGAAAATTGCTAGGAGATGCAGTGTGGAAGAAAAGACAAGGCTCTGTTCATAATATTGGAAATTATTTTAAATGAGAGTAGAACATAAAGTTAGAACTAGAAAAGAGACAGAGATGGGAGAAAAGAAATCGGATAAAAATAGTAGTGTATAATGTGACTGAAGTCAAGTCACTACTGTTGACTAAGAAAAAGAGATGGTGTATGATGTGGGTTTTTTAAAAGGTATTGCACTTATTATGGTGAGTTCATATTGCTTTTTCAGAGAATATTTCCATAGATTGGAGAAAGACTATACAGGCTTACACTATCAGTGAATGGGGAGGAATATGTAAGACATGTATGTTACTTGCAATTTTCCTCCAGGAAAAAATCTACATAATAGGTGAAGGTAGGATATATTAAGGAAGAGAGATGGAAAGTTGAGGGTACTCTTTCTAAAAAGCTTCTTTTATTGATCAGTAAAGTGAAGAAGCATTGAACGGCTGAGAAAAAAGAAAGACAAGATGTCCATGCCAAGATTTTGCCATTCAAACTTCAAATCAAAACAAGCAGTAAAACAGATAATAATGCAATAATTAATATAATACTGAAATTAATGTTGTTTTATGATCCCAAAGGAGAAAAAAACAAAAAAAGATATAAAGAGGCACTTCTAGCAAACAAGAGAAATGCAGGAGAAAAGTGGAGACTTGGAGAGAAGATGGGCTGTGAAGGAAGAAGGGAATATCATAAGATTTGAATAGCATGCTGTTGGTGGCACAGGCAACAATGCAATCTGACTCCAACACTGAGAACAGTGATGGAAGAAAAAAAGTTTCAACAAAACCTTAAAAATGAATGATAATAAAGAAGGGAAATTTTTCCATATGTTAAGTAGAGATACAAATAAGAATTTAAATATATATGTGACTTTTCAGCCAGCAGACTCAGTCAAGCTGGTTTCCATCCATTCCACATTGAGAGATTTCAGAGTTTGAGAAATAGAAGAGGTAGAAGCAATCTATTTCATCCTATATCTCCAGACAGAGAAGTTTCATTCTGCCTGCTTAATGAAAAGTTGCAACGATAGTATCCCACACCAATTATTATCACCACTTCCTCCAGATTAATGGATCAGAGAAGTGTCAGCTGACACTAGACAACATCATACACCCTTGAACCATCCTTCAGCTCTAATTTATTGGTGTAAAGGGCTATCATCTATCATCTGCAGTCTGCAGCAGAAATAGAGAAGAGATGGGCTAAACAGATTTCAATGACATCTGACTCCCTCTTTCTCTTATTCTTCATATAATTGTACACAATGGTATTTACAATGATCAACATCTGTGTTGGTGACAGTCTGCAAAATTACTCCCAAGGACAATTATGACCTCATATTAGTGTAAAGTGTTACATTAAACATTGGTGTTACAGAGCATGAACAAATTCATTTTAATATTTAATTATCATAGTACAGTTTTAAGGTAAGCAAAGTAGAGATCGTAATTTTAAATTTAAAGGTAAAGGAACTATTTTACTATTCCTAATGAGCAGGAAAGAGATGAGAGGCAGCAAGAATTAAAATGGACGATGAAGATGACTTTTACAGGGTCACAGACAATGACAAAGTGAAGACTGACTATTCCCAGGCCATCCGCTTCTCAAAACTTCTTTGACTAATTTGATGTGGGGATTTGGATGTAACCAAGATTGAGAGTACAGTATCTGATTCTACGTGCCCCAGTAATCTTTTTTTTTTTTTTTTTTTTGCATTACATACCTGAACAGCAACAGCTGGAGAGAAATGTGGGTGGGGTGCGTTACTTCCAGTCAGAACTCAGGAAAAATGGTAGCCCAACTATAAGATTTCCTGCTTGAAACTCAGGGTTCTTTTGAAGAGCCCAGCAGCTTCTCCCTAGGGGCCTCAGCTGAGGTTGAAAATTCCCTGAAGAATTCCCAAAGCACTTGGCTACAGATGGAGGCTCTGAGAGGCTGAGAAACCCCAATCTTGGTGTGTAGGCAAGGGATATATTCAAAAGAATGTTTATACTAACAGATTTCATTTTCTGAAATTGTGTAAGAAAGTACTAGCTCTGATTGAAGAGCAGTATTACACAAGATAACCTTTTGATTCAGATTCAGATAAAAGATATAGTTGATCCCAACCTTATCTTTGATACTTTATATCCAGCAACCTAGGATATATGAGTTAATGTCTGGAGAGATTATTTCCTTATATCTAAAAAAAGGAACCTCTTCTCTCTCATTTTTTTTAAACACAGACCCTGATACTATTAGGCATTCTCACATGTTTTAGAGTCAACTGCTAGTGTAATCCGGTTTGCATGTAGGGAAAAGGATAGTCCTTATCAGACTTCAGTCTTTTTAACATTGTTTTTAATTTTATATTGAAGTACAGTTGATTTAACAATGTTGTGTTAGTTTCAGGTATATAGAAAAGTGATTCAGTTATATATATATATGTATATATATATATATATATGTATATATATATATATATACACACACATGTATCTGTGCTTCCCAGGTGCCTCAGTAGTAAGGAATCTGCCTGCAATGCAGGAGACCTAGGTTCAATCCCTGGGCTGGGAAAATCCCCTGGAGAAGGGCATGGCAACCCACTCCAGTGTTCTTGCCTGGAGAATCCCGTGGACAAAGGAACCTGGCAGGCTACAGTCCATGGGGTCACGAAGAGTCAGACATGACTGTGACTAAGACACACACATACATGTATTTAGTCTTTTTCAAATTCTTTTCCCATTTAGGTTGTTGTATAATATTAAATAACAGCTTTCAATCTTTTTTTCTTCAATTTTTTAAAAGAGCTGTCCACATCCACTTCTTTTTAAAAAGTACTTATTTATTCATTTTTGGCCGTGCTGGGGCTTGGCGCTGCATGGCCTTTTCTCTAGCTGCAGCAAGCGGAGGCTACTTTCTAGTTGCGGTGGCGGGCTTCTCCTGCTGCGGAGCATGAGCTCCAGGCACTCAGACTCGAGTAGCTGCTGCAGCATGCGGTCTCAGCAGTTGTGGCTGCTGGCTCTGAAGCACAGGCTCAGCAGCTGCAGCACACAGGCTTAGTGGCTCCAGGGCATGTGGGATCTTCCCAGATCAGGGCTTGAGTCTGTGTCCCTTACATTGGCGGCTGGATTCTTTACCACTGAGCCACCAGGGAAGTCCCCAGTCTTCAGTCTTAAAGTATAGGTTTCTTAATTATGACTGACCAGCTTCTTTCAGCCTGATTTAAACAACTGGAGGAAAGACCTCAACAGGATAGCTTACACAATGGATTCTCAGTAAGCATCATTATTATAACAACTGGTAGAGTGCTTCTAGGTTGCCAAAAATGGGCCTAATGTATAGTTATTATCTTTGTTTCTCAACCAATTTGGGTTTGCATTTCCCTGATGTTTAGTGATGTTGAACATTTTTTTCCTGTACCCTCTGGCACTTGCATATTTTCTGGGAGAAATATTTATTTAGTTCCTCTGCTCATTTTTTAATCAGGTTGATTGTTTTATAAATATTATTGAGTTGTGCATTCCTTATATATTTTAGAGATTATCACTTATTGGATATATGTGTTGCAAATATATTCTCCCACTATATAGGCTGCCTTTTCATTTTGTTGATTGTTTATTTTGTTGTGCAAAAGTGTTTTAACCTGTACTCCCACCTCTTGATTTTTCTTTTTTCTTTTTTTTCGCCAGTTGGGAAGATCTTCAGGTGATATCTTCCCATTGGCTCATAGACAGACTTCCTGATGGAGTTCACTACATAGCCAGCAGGGACCACAGCCCTTTCTAACCGCTGAGGATTTTATCTGCCCTTGTCCTGATATCTTTCCTCTTTTCAGTCATGGAGCTTATGATTTGGTACTCTGGATGCTACAAGAGAAATAAGTCTCTTTTGTAGTTTCCTGCAGAGCTGGGGAAGCAGGGTGTTCACTCAACCATGCTCCCTTTCCCCTGCAGGGGGAATCAAGGGAATGAGAAGGTCTCACTCCGCTCTAAATTTAGCTGTCTTAGGAAGGGGTGACTGGTGCGAAGTCTAACTGTTCTCACACACTCCAGGGCATTGAAACTCATATATTTTTGGCTCCAACGGCATGCTGGAACTTTCCTGGAAATCTGGACTTCCACAAAGCTCTCTCATTCATGGCGTGTCTACCTCAGTCAGTGATTTCCAAGTGCTAAAGGGCCAGGGCCCAGAGAGCCCGGAACTAGTTCATAGCTCTCTTGGAGACCACACACAATAGCAAGGTCTGCCTGCCTATTACGGATGCATGGCTGTGTGTGACCCTCCTAGGTTCCTTGAAATGCAGTACTGGATTCCACAGAAGCACTTTGCTGTTCATGGATGGGTGGTTAATTTTTGTTGTTGTTACTGGAGGGAGGACAAATAAGAGATGTCTTATGCCACCATGATTTTAAAGTCACTCTAAAAATCAATCTGTTACATAAGTTGTTTAAATAATGTTATTCCAATTCATGGCTCAAAGATTTTGAACATGTATTGGGTTCACATCTTATTCTGTAAAACATGTGGTCCTACTGAAACGGTTATTTTGAATTCAGTTAAGGAGCTCAACATTAGACATACATTTTTCAAAATGTAGATATAAGTTCATATTTGTCAGGACAACAGTGTGGTAAAAAAAAATGCTCTTGTGAAATTAGGAAACTGTTCACAATGTTCTTGGGATAGTTGTGGTGCAAACATAATTCATGACTACATCCAGGCACTTCTTCCAGCCTATTTTATTTTTACATATACATTTAGAATAACTAAGAATTAGGAAAATTTTAAGACAAATTTGATATTCAATTTAAAAAGAAAGAAAATCATCAGCATTATAGTGAAAGAATAATGAGCATTCTCTTTTACTGACTAATCACTTTCAATCAGATTTTAAAGCTAGCTGAGCCTCTGAAGGAGTGTTTGGTCAACCAGACTAATTTGGTGTTCAGTTCAGTTCAGTTCCTCAGCCGCATCCGACTCTTTGTGACCCCATGGACTGCAGCATGCCAGGCTTCCCTGTTTATAACCACTCCCAGAGCCTTCTTAGACTATGTCCATTGCATCGGCAATGTCATCGAACCATCTCATCCTCAGTCGTCCCCTTCTCCTCCTGCCTTCAATCTTTCCCAGCATCAGGGTCTTTTCAAGTGAGTCAGTTCGCATTAGGTGGCCACAGTATTAGAGTTTCAGCTTCAGCATCAGTCTTTCCAATGACTATTTAGGATTGATTTCCTTTAGGATGGACTGGTTTGTTCTCCTTGCATTGCAAGCAACTCTCAAGAGTCTTCTCTAACATCACAGTTCAAAAGCACCAATTCCTCAGCACTCAGCTTTCTTATAGATCAGCCCTCACATCCATACATGACTACTGGAGAAACCATAGCTTTGACTAAACAGACCTTTGTTGACAAAGTAATGTCTCTGCTTTTTAATATGCTGTCTAGGTTGGTCATAGTTTTTCTTCCAAGGAGAAGAAAAAAATTTTTATTTTTTTATTTTATTAAAAAAATTTTTTTTTCATTTATTTTTATTAGTTGGAGGCTAATTACTTTACAATATTGTAGTGGTTTTTGCCATACATTGACATGAATCAGCCATAGATTTACATGTGTTCCCCATCCCGATCCCCCCTCCCGCCTCCCTCCTCATCCAGTCCCTCTGGGTCTTCCCAGTGCGCCAGCCCCGAGCACTTGTCTCATGCATCCAACATGGGCTGGTGATCTGTTTCACCCTTGATAGTATACTTGTTTCATTGCTATTCTCTCAGAACATCCCACCCTCGCCTTCTCCCACAGAGTCCCAAAGTCTGTTCTGTACACCTGTGTTTCTTTTTCTGTTTTGCATATAGGGTTATCGTCACCATCTTTTTAAATTCCATATATATGTGTTAGTATACTGTATTGGTCTTTATCTTTCTGGCTTACTTCACTGTGTATAATGGGCTCCAGTTTCATCCATCTTATTAGAACTGATTCAAATGAATTCTTTTTTAATGGCTGAGTAATATTCCATGGTGTATATGTACCATAGCGTCCTTATTCATTCATCTGCTGACGGACATCTAGGTTGCTTCCATGTCCTGGCAATTATAAACAGGGCTGCGATGAACATTGGGGTGCATGTGTCTCTTTCAGATCTAGTTTCCTTGGTGTGTATGCCCAGAAGTGGGATTGCTGGGTCATATGGCAGTTCTATTTCCAGTTTTTTTAAGGAATCTCCACACTGTTCTCCACAGTGGCTGTGGAGCAAGTGTCTTTTAATTTCATGGCTGCAGTCACCATCTGCAGTGATTTTGGATTCAAAGAAAATAAAGTCTCTCCCTTTTCCATTGTTTCCTCGTCTATCTGCCATGAGGTGATGGGGCCTGATGCCATGATCTTAGTTTTCTGAATGGTGGTGTAACAGATGCAAACACACACTTTTTCAATCTCACTTGAAGAAATAGTTTGTTGTCTAGCTGCAAGCTGAAGCATGTGATGTATCAGGATCTATCTTTGATTTCCATCAGAAGTCACAATCTTCTTTTGGTCATCCAATAATGAATGAGTAAATGGTGGTCAGGTACTTGGCCCTTTCTGATGAATGAGGGACTCCTCCATACAACAGTCTTTGCTCTGGAGCTCCCATTAGGGCTGGCAAAAATGTTAATATATGTGAAACATGGTCTAATAGCTCCCCCTACCCAATTCTAATTTTTGCCCCTCTCCTTAACACATTTAAACTCTGTTTACTAACTCTGTCTTAGCATCTGCTTCCCAGAGAACTCATCCTTTAAACAACTTTTATATATTTTGTTCAAAGTAGGTTAGACATCTTTAACCAAAGCATTGAAAAGTTAGAGTATCAAAATTTTATTTTTGGTTTCTTTTGGCCAGCATAAATCACTGTCTATTTCAAAGCTTGCAAACAGAGCTTGTACAAGGATAGAGATTTCTTTACTTTCAGAGAAAATTTCATGTTTGAAATCATTTTTGTTTAAAATGATTTGGTTGGCCAACCAATATTCTAAAAATATTTGCTAATTAATATATTTTAAAGTGTATTATGTATGGGATTTCATATGAAGTATGTATATAAAATTATGAACTATACAAAATATGTATATTTGACCTACATACAATTCCATTTTTGTTTATTCTCAAAAGTGTCTGCTTATTAACTCTCAATGTTTTAGTTATTAAACAAAATATGTTTCAAGAAATTTAAAAAACTAACAGAAAATATATGCAGAAAAAATTAGAGGTAATTTTCTGATAAAGTTTTAGGTGATTAATATGATTTAGAAAAACATGCACTAAAACAGTAAATGCATACATATTACATAAATGCCAAAAAAGAGACTATTGCAATTAGTTATTTGAGAAATGCAAATCATGTTCAATAGAGGTAATCCCATCAACATACATGTCAGTCTATGACTGTATGAAAAAAAGGATTCCCAACATTGTTAAAGGTCTGAGTGAACTATGGGCAGTTAGTTCCTGAGTTGTTAAACATCCTTCAGCAAGCACAGCATTTCCATATGGCATTTTCCCGACTCAAATGTAGGTAGTACAGTCTTTTCAGGAACACATTTACCTACTAATACTAGTTGCCTGAAGGACTAGAGTGAATTACACATGTCTGATAGATGGAAGAAAAGAGGAAAAGAAAAACTAAGAAAGAAAAAAATAGTCACGTGCATTTAAATATACATGCACACAGATTCTTAAATCAGAGAACATGTATACGGAGCTTTGGAGTTCAGGAATTAGATAGATCAACTGCATCATAATGAACTAAAAAAGGAGGAAACACTCACTCTTTCCTCTAGTACACTTTTATTAGCTAGGAAAGTGAAAGTATGGAAACTAAATTTTTTTCTTTTAACATAAGAGTTGATATAGGTAAGTTCTCTTATTTTAGTGGCATGCATTTTAAAATTCAAAAAGTAGAGGCTTCCAGTCATCATTGAAGGCTTGAATTTTTAGATGTTCAATCTGAGAAAAAGAATGGAAGTAATTTTCTCAAGATCTCAGGGACACTGAGGGTACTATGTACACTCAGTATTAAAGTCATTTACTCTGTGAGTTCTGACCATAGGACACAAGACCATTCCTCTAGATCATGCTTTCCCCTGGCTACACATTCAGTTTACTTATTTACCACTTATAAATTTATTCCCTTTCTTATTGCATTGATAAACCTCTTTTTTTTTTATAAACTTCTTTTTGAACAAAATTTCCCCATAACCTTTTCGCGGATTTGATGGGTCTTCAGACAGGACACAATGGGATTCTTCAGGAGAGGCACCAGTAGGAAAACAGCCATGAGAATGTGGATCATAGGAGACACATCGCTGGCAAATTGGTGGAGCATGGCCACACTCAGCATGGGCACATAGAAGATAAGCACAACACAGATAGGAGAGATGTGGGTTTTGAGGGCCTTCGGCTGCTCTCTGGGGGTTGCAATGCCCAGTACTGTCTTTAAGATCATCGTGAAGGAGAAAGTAATAAACAGCAAATCCAAAATAGTAGAAAGGGCAGCACAGAGTCCATAGACAATATTGACTCTGTTGTCAGAGCAGGCCAGCTTCATGACACCCTGGTGGAGACAGTAGGAGTATAAGGGCAGATTTTGATGACAGTATGCCAGCTTTTGCAACAGAAAGGGCAGTAGAAGAATCAACATAATATTTTGGGAAGTCAGCAAGACCACTGTTTTGGTGACTTGGGAGCTGGTTAAGATTGTGCATTGCCTAAGAGGGTTGTGGATAGCCACATACTGGTCAAATGCCATTACCAATAGCACAGAGGCTTCAGTGACTGTGAACAGATGGACAAAGAACTCCTGGGCAAAGCTTGCAGCTGCATGAATTCAACAGACACCAAACAGGAACGGTCCCAAAGTGGTGGGTAAGGAAGACAGGGACAACCCTATGTCAGAGATGGATAGTGTGGAAAGGAAATAGTATATGGGTTCATGGAGGCTTGGCTTTGTCTTAATAAAGAAAAGGATGGTGAAATTACCCAGGAGAGAAACAAAGTACACGGATGAGAAAGGAATGGATATCCAGATGTGACTCTTCTCCACTCCAGGGATCCCGATAAGGAAGAATCTAAGAACTTCAATGTTGGTGTCGTTAAGAGGAGATGTGACATGTATAAAAGATACTTAACCAGGTGCTTGCCTCAGTGGAGATGGAAATTTCCTAAATAAAGAAGATATTCCTTTTTTTGTAAAATGTAGGCCTAAAACTTTCTGCTTCATATAGTTAAATACTCAGTTTTCCTTCCTTGAATCAAGCTGATAAATTTTTCTAAAAATGTCCATTCTTTTTCTCTGAAGGTACAGAATCTAGTCCCATTTACACGCAATAGCTTCTTTGTGAAAGTGAAAAGCAATAGTTGCTCAGTCATGTCTGACTGTCTGCGACTCATGGACTGTACAGTCCATGGAATTCTCCAGGCCAGAAGACTGGAATGGGTAGCCATTCTCTTCTCCAGGGGATCTTCCCAATCCAGGGATCAAACCCAGGTTTGATCCTGCTCCACAGGCTGATTCTTTACCAGCTGAGCCACAAGGGAAGCCCAACTATGCTAGATATGGCTAAAACTATCTTATGTCAATAGACTGTGGCCATTTGCGTTCTGGCCTTTTTATCACTACTGCTTGAAGACTGCATTATTTTTAGAGATAGTCACTATTCAGTTCAGTTCAGTTGCTCAGTCATATCTGACTCTTTGCGACCCCATGAATTGCAGCATGCCAGGACTCCCGATCCATCACCAACTCGAGAGTCCACTCAAACTCATGTCCATAGAGTCGATGATGCCATCCAGCCATCTCATCCTCTGTTAGATTTAATTTAAATGCATAGAATAAGCACACGTAGATTTAATTATTTTTAATGTATTTATTCTTATTTTAAATTTTATACAACAACATGCATGCCTATGTGCATGCTCAGTCATTTCCAACTCTTTAAGATCCCATGGACTTTAACCTGCCAGGCTCCTCTATTCACGCAATTTTCCTGGCAAGAATACTGGAGTGGGTTGCCATTTCCTCCTCCTGGGAATCTTCCTGACCCTGGATTGAACTCATGTCTCCTGTGACTCCTGCATGGAAGGTGGATACTTTACCACTGAGCCACCGGGAAGCCCCTAGATAGTAATATACTGCTGCTGCTAAGTCACTTCAGTCGTGTTCCGACTCTGTGCAACCCCATAGACGGCAGCCCACCAGGCTCCCCTGTCCTCAGGATTCTCCAGGCAAGAACACTGGAGTGGGTTTATAGTAATATGACACCCTGCTAAATGGTTTATATATATTTTCTCATTTATGATTATATATGATTATTGTATTCACATTATAGTTAATAAAACAGGTCTTAGAGAAGTATAATAATTTGTCTAAAGTCATGACTCTACCTATGAGACATAAAAAAGAAAAGAATTATGTGGTTTTTGAGACATACAGGCTTCCCCAGTGGCTCAGAATCTGCCTGCAATGTAGCAGACCTGGGTTTGATCCCTGGGTATGAAAGATCCCCTGGAGGAAGAAATGGCTACCCATTCCAGTAATCTTGCCTGGAAAATTCCAAGGACAGAGGAGCCTGGCAGGTTACAGTTCATAGAGTTGGAAAGAGTTGGACGTGACTGAGCGACTAACATTTTCTCTTTCACCCTTCTCACAGATACCATCCAGACTGGGCATTTCTAAGACATCTCTGAACACATACCCCTATCAACACATACATTCCATTTCCCCTTGCTTGTTCTATAAGATTTTCAATCTCCATGGGCATCTCCTGCTTTGCTTTTAACATCTAGCATATCTATTGAGAATACAAAGAGACAGAAAATGGGATGAAAATTATGTCAAATATCCTGAATGAGTAGAATTACATCTTACTTTCTTTGAGGCTATTTTTTATCAATGTAATATTAGAAGCTGAGAAGCAACCTTAAACTCCCCTTTTCCGCTTTGTAAGCCCTGTCTTATAAAGCCTAGAGGGTCCTTGGGGTTGACTACAAGCAAGAGGTGCCTGATAAATAACACCATACTTCATGGGAAATCTAAGGGGTTGACTCAAGGGAGATGAATCTAACAGCTTATAACACAGGCTCAGACTAAGGACATTAAGTATGATAAGATCTTGGAGGCCATATTACAACCCAATACCATTCATCAACTCTTGCTCTTGGCTCATCTGCCAAGATATTTTGGGACAAATTAACTAGGTATTTAGAATCTCAAGTTCTGAAAGAGATCATACTATCAATTTTGTATATTAATTTTCTTCTAACATGAAATTATACTTCTCTATTAATATGTTTACTGCTTATTTGTAATTCCTCTTTTTGAAGCATCTGTTGAATCCTTTTGTCCATTTTCTATTGGATTACCTGTCTTTCTCTAATTGATTTGCTAAAGTGTTTAAATAAATATAGGCGAAGCCCTTTGCTGGTGGTGTATAGCATATATGTTCTCCCACTTTACTGCTTGCCTCTTCAGTTTCTTACTCAATGCTATTTATTTAGTTGGTGGAGTTAGTCATGTTATGCTGTGTAGATTTATATTATACTTACCTGTAGGCAGATACAGGGGATCCTCTTTGGAACAATTATGAGTAAAACACAGGCCAGCAATCAAGTGTAGTCAGCCTGTCTTTGCTGTATAAATCATATCCACCTTCTCAAATATCATAACCTTATGACATAATTAGAAATGTGGAAATTAGAGAGAAATGAATTCTCAGTGGTTCTCTACTTCTTGTGTAAAATCCTTGCAAGCCTTCAAACCCTATTAACACACAATCACACTAAATTCTCACACTTTTGTCAATAAAGAAGTGCTTTACTAAAGTGCCTCTTAAACTTTAATAAACATCAATCACCTGAAGATTTTGTTAAAATGAATATTTTGATTCAATATATTTTGAGTGGATCATAAGTTTCTGTATGTTTAACCAACTCCTAGGTGATGCTTTCTACGGTGGTCCAAGGACCACACTTTGAGAAATGCAGCTCTAGTCTCCTAAAACATGATTTTGGGAGATGGAAGAAAAGCTGTCCATCATGTTGGATTTGCTTGTGATTAATTTTGTCTAAAGATAATAATCAAGTAAATGTGATTGATGAAAATTGTCTATGTTCAATTAGGTTGACTAGCATTTCTATTGTATCAAAATCAATTGGCTAGTCTTACATTTCAAAGTGTATTATTATTTTCCTTTTGAATTATGCTACATTTATTCACTCTTCTATTTATTTATCCTTTTTTTAAAATTCTGGATTATTTTCAGGAATTTCTGTATGCCTGTTCTACCTTCCATGTTGGTTATTTTCTCATTAATTTCCGTGTTCTAAGACCTGAATCCAAATTGAATATAGATCATGAAATGGGATATCTTGGCCTGTTCTTCACTTTTGACGAGATGCTTAAATATTTGTCATTGACTTTTAGATTTACTATTTACTTTGAGAGAGGGGTTTAATTTTTAATTATTAACAGTAAATCAGCTATCTTCTACTCCTTACCTTTTAAAAATCTTTTAAAATCATGATATTGAAATTTATTGAATAAATTTTTTTTTACTTTTGTTGCAACAATATCTTTCTAGTTTATTTGTATTGTGAACTATTTACATGTGTATTTTTAAAAATTCTGATATACTTTAAGAATGGCAATGATCTAAGAAAAGTTAAAGGAGAAAGAATTCAGGCCTGTATGTTTCAGAAGCTCTCACACTGGGGAAGCTCATGCACAGACACATAGAAGCACATATACAGATATATTACACATGTTTGATATATGGTATGTGTAGGATTTCAAATTACTAATAATAATGCATCCAATTATTATGTTGTGATTATCTCAGCCTACCTATAACCAACGTTTGTGGCTGGACTGGCTCTTGTGGTTCTTATGATGATTGCAAGATGTTCTCAGCAATAGGAAACTTCGGAAAAAAATAAAAATTTTATTACTTACAAGCTCTCGGTATTGTAAAGTATACCTGGGGCCACACAGCGAGGGCACTGGGGAGGGGGGTGGGGAGCGAGAGACACAGGTCTGGAGTTTTGCTTTTATTGGGGTTGGGGATTGGCCTACAAATTTGCAGAATCACTTTTTTTTTTTGATAAATTTAAAAGATAGAGAACAGATATTAAATTGCTGGAAAAGAAAAAAAAAAGGACTCAAAATGGACAGTTATGGAAATCAGCTAAGATTTCTAAAACAGAGGCGCCAGATGGGGGTAGGGAGGTGGGGGTAGGGGTTTGACCTGGCTCTTTTTCTAGTTATGTGGCATATGTGCCCATTAGGGGCATCCTTCTTTGAAAATACCTCTTGGCAAACAAAGGTCAGGGTCAGGCACTGGCATTACATAAAGAAAAACCAACTGTCAGAGCTTACTCTACAGTTAAATTAACTGGGTTGATTATACTCAGTAAAAATGTGTTACACAAGATCTTTTCATGGTGTCAATCATTTTTTCATAACCATGTAGTAACATGGCTAGAGTAAAGTAGGCATTTAACAAAGAGCATCTGAAGAAACTAATGCCACAAAATTCAACATGTAGTTTAAATATGCATGCTTTCAATAGGCCCTCTAACACGTGCTTATAACGAGAATCTCTGCACAGTTTCTGTGTTCAACAATTTGCCAAAGTTTGAGATATAAACTAGGAAACTGAAGGAGAACATTTCCAACTGAAAATTAAGAACATCAGGGAAAAATCTGAGCAACAGTCATACAGAAATAGAAACTGTATGTGTGTGGGGGGAAACAGATAAAAAAGGTGAAAGAACAATGTGAAGAAAATCTTTTCTAAATGTGTGCAAAAAAACGGAGGCATTTATTTCCAAGTCTCTTGACATTAATGAACTTAAGATTTATAGGACTCTCTTATTTATGAAAATGTCCTTGGCCAAAATGACCAGAAGTAACTTCCATATTTAAATAATACTGTGTCGTATGTGTTCTCAGATGTACTTTCTTCACATTTTAATATCTCTGAAAGTGGGATGCAGGTTATAATCAATGCTATCTTTGATCTTTGATTTGATGCGATATGGCATTTACATTTTGCACATTAGAATTGGATAGAAGTCTAGAAATCAGCAGATTTCCAACTTACCTGAGGCCTTATGCCTATGAGATCATTTCTATGGGGCTATACTAATGAAAGGGCCCCAGTAAATACGATGTCCTGCTGTAGAGACTAGCAGTCAATCTATTTGAAAATTATACTCATGAGATGAATTTATTTAACTCCGATACCATAAGGGTATAGTCCCTCTAATTCTCACTATTCTACATCTAGGAAATAATGATATTTTTAGCCCCTTTAATTTTACACAGTGTACCATCCCTTGTGATTTTTCTATAAACTTCTCACAAGTGGCAATGTCTAAGAGAAAAGCAAAACAATAACAACAGAAAAAGAAAAGAATAATTTTAAAAAATATATGTATTGTCACCTGATAAGGATTACATGCATTCCCATATGATTTTGTTGCTTTGAACTTGCAATAAAAATTATTTTTAAAATACATTTTAAGTGAAATATTTTGATTTTTCCAAAGGTTTCTACCAGTCTTCCACTGGGTCCCTATCTGCAGGATTTCTCAGATATCGGATTATTCCTGGGTGCTGGGGAGTCTTTTCCTCAAGGCAATCTGAGTAACCATGGGGGTTAATTATTCATGTTTGACTATTACATTCAGATTAGCATTTCTGGTCCTTGGCACTACTAATGTTTTGGCTGGATAACCTATTTTTGTAGGGGGCTATAGTCTGTAGGGAAGAGTATATCCTATAGGATGGTTAGGAGCATCCCTGGTTGTTAGTAGATATCAGCAATACACCTCATCTGCAGTAGATATCAGCAATACACCTCATCTCCCAGGTTTCCAGATATTGTCAAATGTCTCTTCATAGCAAAACTGTGCTAGTTGTGAACCATTATTTTAGAAGGTCCAGAGGCTAGGAATTGTGGTTCATATTTCAGGAACATGTGGAAATAATCATGGTGATTACAAAGTCCTACCACCTCTGAGGACATTTTTGTAGCTTCATTTTCCTTTTTGTGTTAAAAATAACTTTTGCTGAGAAGATTAGTAAAGAAAAACCCGAATGACAGACTCTCTTTGAGAGTGCTGAACATGACATCTCTGTACAACATCCTACAAGAACTAGATGCCCATCAACTCCACTTAACTCTCTTTCCTTTATTAGCATATACTGCTGAAGGCTTCACTTTGTGCTGCCTAATTTCACACTGAGAAAACATGAGCTTCTTTTTCTTTCCAGTAATATGGTAACTGAAAGAAGATGACCAGGGCTCTGTCATGCTACAGCCCTCAGTGTCCATGGTTACAGCTGTGAGGTTATGGAAAAGGCAGAAGGAGATGGTTATGTACCTCAGACACAGAAATACTTAACACTTGGATCTGAAGATAAAATTTCCTATAAGAAGAAAGCGTTATGGAAACAGATGCAATCCTGAATGTGAAAGCTCAAATTTAGCCAAGTTCTATCTTGGGATGTAAAGAAAGGGATTGAATCTCAGCTTTTAACGATTTGCCACACAATATATATCACACACTATATATCTCATATATCAAATATAAGACAGTAAATTCCTCCCTAGCCTCATATAAATTTTTCTACTTTCAAAATCTTTGAGCTGTATGAAATGCTTACTTTTGAAATGCAGACTTAAGAAAGTTATGTTTCATCTGAATGGAGTATTGAAGAACTCTTCTATAATTTCATTTACCTAAAACATAGTTTCATGTGAAAATAAGAATTAATATTATTTGTTAATAACTATTTATTGGAGAACTACTCTGTGTCAGAAATACCCTAGATATTAGGCAAACAGACATAAAAATAGGCATGCTTTCTCCTTTCATTGATAGCACACTCTATTTAGGAAATAGGAAAAAAACAAAGAAATAAATAATGTATTTAATTACCTGATGTGAAGAGTTGATACATTGGAAAAACCCCTGATGGTGGGAAAGACTGAAGGTAAAAGAAGGGGAAGCAGAGGATGAGATGGATAGATAGCATCACCAACCAATGAACATGAATCTGAGCAAACTCCAGGAGAAAGTGGAGGACAGAGGAATCTGGTGTGCTGCAGTCAGTAGGGTTGCAAAGGGTCACATACCACTTAGCGAATGAACAACAGCACTATATTTAATTACAAATCATAATAGTAAGTATAATATAGTGATAAAGAATAAGAAGCAATATTCTTAAAAAGAGAGCACCATAATTTGAACTGAAGGCTTAAACTAAGCTATGATGAAGTTAAGCTGAAACTTCTAAAATTGAATAGCAATGAGTAAAATTGAAGCCAACAGCATCTCAAGGGAAGGGTTCAGATGTGAAAATTTATAAAAAACAGAAAAATTGGCAAATACAGCAAATTTTGAGAAGACCACTGTGACTAGAATATCATTATTTGACAAAACTGGAGAGTTAGAGAGGGTAAAGAACATGTACCACTTATAGTAGGTACTTTATTTCTTTAATTCTATTCCCAAAAAGTAAGTCTATATTTAAAAGAAAAATAACATCATTCAATTTGTCTTTTTTAAAAGATCACTCTTGTCTTGAATAGAGAATCAGTTAGAAAGTGGCAAAAAGTCTGCATTTAAAAACTGAAAAGGTTACTGGAGTATTTCACTAAAGAAATACTGGTGACATACTAGGATGATTAAAAGAGATAATGAGGAGATGCATTTAAGATATAGGTTGTGTCTAGAAACAAAAGAACATTGTATGGATAAACTGAATGTGAAGATGAGGAATTCATTTTTGTTACAAGAATAGGAGCTATCATTTATTTGTCTTGACTGGAATTTGGTGCTTTTATAAAAGATGACATCATCAGGCATCTATTCTCTTATTTGCTAATTTGGATGGAGACCCCCACAAAATACACACCATTTCCTATTTTATGCCCATGGACAGTAATCAATTTGAATGAAATAAATCTGATGGTGATAACAAAAATATGTTAATGATTATTTGGGACAAATATTAGGTTTTATCAAACACATCTTTAATCTTTTCTGCAAGACATTCCCCCATATGTTGTCCATTATCTACGACTGTTATCAATATATTTGTTTCTGACATAATTTTGCTACTACTTTTACTCTAATCTGCCTGGTTTTCACACAGTACACGATGGGATTCATCAGTGGAGGCACAAGTAAAAGAACATTTGCCATAAAAACACTGAAGAGGGGAGAGACATGCTGGACAAAACGATGAAATATGGCAAGGTTGATGATGGGCAGATAGAAGATGATCACTGCACAGATATGTGAAACACAAGTATTGAGAGCCTTGAGCTGTTCCTTTCGGGATGCAGTTCCAAGCATAGTCTTGAGGATTAGGATGTAAGACATAGCAATGAGCATAAAGTCTACCATAACGCAGAGTGCTCCAAAAAAGCCATAGATGACATCAATCTGGTTGTCAGAGCAGGCCAGCTTCATGACATCCTCGTGGAGACAGTAGGAATGTGAGAGCTGGCGTTTCTTACAATATGTCAACATTCTCAAAGTGAAGGGAAAGGGAAGAACCAGGAGGAAGCTCTTAAAAAAGCATACAATTCCAATTTGGGCAACTCTGAGAGTTGTAAGAATGGAGCTGTATCTCAGAGGGTTGTGGATGGCTAGGAAGCGATCAAATGACATGATCAGGAGCACTGAGGATTCCAGTGCTGTGAATCCATGGATGAAGAATTGCTGAGCAAAGCAGGCATTTGCGGAGATTTCAGAAGCTTTAAATAAGAAGATCCTCAACATAGTGGGAAGAGAGGAAAAGGATAGGCCAATGTCAGACAAAGACAACATGGAAAGAAAATAGTACATGGGCTCATGCAAGGAAGGTTCTGTCTTAATGATGAAAAGGATGGTGCAGTTTCCCAGAAGGGCAATAAGATACATGCTGCAGATTGGAATAGAGATCCAGATATGTGCATATTCCAGCCCCGGTATCCCAACCAAGATGAAGGTGGTGATTTCAACATGTGATACGTTGATAATGGACATGATGAATTTAGAGGGCTCTGCAATGATACATAGAGCCTTGAGTCAAAAAAAAAAAAAAAGAATATCTGGAAATTTAGTTGAAAAAAGAGAACTCTTAAGTTCTGACTGTTTAGCTGTCTTTTGATAGAACAAATCATTTATGTGACTATCATATGGTGAGAAGTGGTTTCCACTTTAGAATAGAATCTGCCTGTATCACAGATTAACAAAATTACTTCTGGGCAAGTTTTTCCTAAATAGGGAAACTAGAAATATATTTTGCACTCAGATGATAACTTGGTTTCTTTTTCTCTGCAAAATATTAGTAAACTTTAGTCAATTAATCTAGAATCCTCTGCAATTTCTTTCGTTCACATTCTAGATGAAATACTGGGCATAGTATGTGATTTCTAGAATGACACTACATGAAGGCAAAGGAGTCTCACAACTTAATTTCTATGTACTTCTTGGAACTCCCAAAGAAATATGGTCTTATCCAAACCAAACTACCCTTAGTTCTATGCCTTGCTATCTGAAGACTGTTGGTTAAATACTGTTTTAAAAAACCCCATGGTTTTCAAATCATGTATATATTTGAAAGGGCAGTTACTATAGATTACTGAAAATTGCGTCTCATTTCTCTTGGCCTGGATTGTGTTTTCAGTTGTGTCATGTTCACAGGAGAACAATAATCTGAAGAGCTCGGTATCATGATTTAGGAGAATTTGAATTCTGTTAAAGACTGATATCTTAAAAAGTGAATAGATCATTTTTATAGTTTCTGAAATGAACAATTTTTCTAGATATATGACATTTGGAGGTGTATCCTGCTCTATATAAATTTCTAAATGGTTGATTTCCAAAGAAGAGAAGTAAAATGAACCCAAAGTAAATAAAGGTAATCTGAGAGCTTACCAGAAATGGGATATTTTGCAGAGGACTCCTGAGAGCAGCTGAAGGATTCTAGCAGAAAAGCCCAGAAGCCATTTGTCTCTTACCAAAGTCTCCTTCTTATATATGAGGGTTTGCCTCTTCTTTCCAAGTCACCTGCGCCAGGGGCACTGAGTTCTCTGGGGATTTCAGCTAAGCTGAATCTATTCTGAGACTAAAAATAAACGTGCAGACATAGCAAATCCACAGAGATGGTTCACAGTAAAGGAAGTAAATAAGGATCTAGACTTTGAGCTAGGGTTTATTTCGGTTGGAGAGAGGTCCTTAATAACCGAGCATAATCGAGACATGGTAAATCTTAAATAAAGTCTCTTGATATTTCTGTTGGGTGTTTGACTCAGATATGCTCCTCTACCATGGACAATGTCAAAGCAGATATGCTATGAGCTGAACCTTAGCATTCAGGGAAGTGATGTAAGACAAACACCCTATGACATATATTTCAGCCTAACCTTTGCTCCTGAACCCTAGATTCATCATGCTAAATGTTCCTGAACACTGTTAACCAAATATCCCTTAAAATCAACTTGTTTAAATTAGACGTAATCTTCTCCCTTTCTAAATCTGTCCTTTGTGTAGGGCATGTTAATCCTTTATACTTAATATGTCACAAGTTCAACATCAGAGCCCTTTAATCTCTTCTCTCTCACATTTTGCACATAATATTAGCCGAAATTTCAATTACCGATCTAAAATGTTCCATTTATTGAGTTTCATTCATTGTTGGATAATGATTTTGAATCATTGAATCTTTTGAATAATGGTAACTATAATTATTATCTTCATTTTATTGATCAAGAAAATGTTTCTCAAGGAGCTCAAGTAGCCTGTTCAAGGTCATATCAGTGTTGTACATTAGAGGTAAGGTAGGAGCTGAGGTCTGGTTCCTGATAACTAAATATATATTAATCAATTGGAATGATCAATATTTAAGGAGTTAGGGTTTGAATGGTTGTCTGGAATTCCATACTATTTTCAGCATCCTAAATTGCCTACTAGTTAATTTTGGGGACTAATACAGAACATGGGACCGTATCATTGTACTTTTGCAAGGAAACAAAATGGTAGTTTGAGGATCCTAAGGAAAATGTTCTTGAAATTATATCTATACTCGCTTCCATTAATATATAGCTTTTAGATAAGATAAAATATTGTACTGACCAAAAAGAGGAAGCACAAAATAATTTTACCATAATTTTCTGGAATAAGCTCTTTCTAAGTTTTGTCATAATAATTTTATTTTACCAATGTCATATTGTTTTCTTCCCCTCAAAAGAAATCCTCTTGGCTAGGTAGTCAAGAATGTTCTAACTTCCACTCTTTTTTATCTCTGAGTGTTCTCTGGGTCCTTCTTATAAAAGAGACAGAAGGATTAAACTTGGCTCCTTGTCATTAGTGTGTGCGTGTGTGTGTGTATAATAATTGTGATGATGGTTGTATGCATTTATTTGCTTATTGTCCAGCTTTGGAGACTGATCCCATTTGTCCCATGATGATGTGATTAACCTACAATAGGACACTTAGGGCATTTATCCTTTTTATTTTGATATGTCCAGTCATTAGCACATTGAATGGCTTGTGGCAGCTTGTAAATGTTTCTTGAATGAATGAGGGAATTGCATTTTTAAAACTGGCGTCACATAACACATACCATTTTTATCTTCTTTTATCTTTGGTATGGTTTCCATTTATTAATAGCTATATCTCTCATAGAGTAAAAGCACAGATTTTGGTAAATGTAATGTCTATTCATATGGATTTTTATTTTGTAAACTGGCATCTATTTTTGCTTGTTTAAATTACATACTATTATAAAGTTTTACTTGTATATAAAGCATATTTAAAACATAACTATATTATAATAAGTATGTATTATGCAGTATATCATAAATGTTTTGTGATACAACTTTAATGTAATTTTCTTGTGATAAAACATTGCAGATTAGTTGAAGTTTTTCTTGGTCCTATGTACTAAATGTTAATTAAGATATGCATATCAAATAGATGGGATGTAGCTTAAGCAGTACCTCTATGGTAAAATACAGGTGAAGTTCATTCACTAGGAAAGAAGAATAGGTTGAAAACAAAACTATAACATCCATTTCAAGAAGATAATAAGAGAATGAATGATATGTTAAATCCAAAGGAGAAAAGAAGGTAAGATCAGAAGTCAATGAAATGGAAATCTATCATAAAATAGAAAAAGTCAACGAAGCAGAAATTTGGAAATTTGTAAAGTTTTAGAAAGAAAATCCATTTAGAACGTTAGGGAAACTAATCAATAGAGGAAAAAATAGAGTGTATATTAATAATGAAAATAGGAACATAATACACAGATCTTACAGATATAAAGTTAACTAAATATGATGAATATAATAAACACTACTTTTACTGTACATAAGTTAACTCAGAAAGAAAATGACTTTGAAAAACATTAGTTTCTAGAACTCAAGCAAGAAGAAAGAGAAAATCTGGATTGTTTCATAGCTGTCAAAAAATTTTAATATATATTTTTTAAAAGGTTTCAAAGTAAACTTAAAAGTCAAGAGGGTTTCATATGAATTCACTGCATGTACTTAAGAAAGAAATAATATAAATATTGTACATGGTCTTTCAGAAAATATATCAATTTCTAATTGGTTTCATTAGTGACATCTAAACAAGACAATTATAAGAAAAAGTAATTAATGGCTAATGTGGCTATGAACATATAGCCATACATTTAAAATACAGCAAATAGTATATAGTGACCTATAAAAAAGATAATATGTCATGGTAAAGCACAGATTATCCCAAGAAACTACACTTCAAAGAAATTATGAATGTGCCCTGTTCTAACAGACAAAAGGGATAAAAACCATATGATCATTTCAATTAAATAAAATAAAAATATTTTAAATTACAAAAATTGAGTAAATTAGAAATAGAAGAGTAGTACTTTAATTTTAAAAAGACATATAAAAATAGAAAAGCTGCGCTTCCCAGGTGGCTCAGTGATAAAGAATCCACCTGCCAATGCAGGAGACACAAGTTCAATCCCTGGTCCAAGAAGATCCCACATGCCACAGAGCAACTAAGCCTGCACGCCACAACTACTGAACCTGTGCTCTAGAGCCCAGGAATCACAGCTACTGAAACCCATGTCCCCTGGAACCTGTGCTCAGCTACAAGAGAAGCCACCTCAATGGGAAGCCCACACACTGCAACCAGAGGGGGCCCGTGCTCACCACACTAAAGAAAAGACCACACAGCAATGAAGACCCAGTACAGCCAATAAATAAATAGATCAGATTATTTAAACAGTTAAAAATAGATGCTAGCATTATTTTAATGAAGAAAAGTACTGAACATTTACCCACTGATGTTAGGAAAAGTCAAAGATGCTTCTCAGTATTTTTGTCCAAAATTATATGACATGTTCAAAAAAGAAATGAAAGCATAACAGTTTTAAAGGATAAAGCAAAATATTTGTGTTTACAAATGATTAAATGGTAAACATAAAATATATAAACATTAAGCATAAGTGAAATTAGAAAAGCTCTCCTGATATAAAAACCACATACAAAACTGAAATTCTGCTTAATTGAAAAAATCTGACATTAAAATTAAAAAAATCATGTATAATAGACTTCAAAACATCAAATATATACAAATAAATGTAACAAAATACTTCCAAGATTTTAAACTGAAAGTCACAATAATGCAAACAATTTCCAGAAGATCTAAGTAATAGATTTACCTTAATTTTTGGAAAACTCTATGATGTTAAGATGACAATTCTTCCCAAAATGACATGCTGATTTAGTAAAATTCTAATCCAATTCTAGTAGATTTTATTTGGAAAACTGACAAGTTGATTGTAAATTTTATATAAAATCACAAAGAGCCAGGATATATATATAAAAAAAAAAGGTTGGATGAATTAAGCACAACATTTCATGACTAACTCTTAAGCTGCATTTATTAAGCAGTGTGATATTAATATGAGAATTAGACAAAGTAATGGAATAAAACAGTTCAGATACTGACACATACATTTAATATCATGTGATTTATGACAGCAACATAATTCAAAAGGGAAAGGAAGGTCCATTTGAAGAAATGGAATAATGTATAGACAAATAGTGAGAAAAAGTCTTGAGCTTTATCAAAAATTAATTTAAGTTAGATAACAGACCTAAGTATTAATTACAAAACTAAAATGATCATAGAAGAAAAATTATAATATTTTCATGACCCTGAGAAAATGAAACACACAGAAAGATTAATCCTGAAGCAAAAATAATTGATCTTTTGCATTTAATTAAAAGAAAGAACTATTCACTGAAAGACATTTTTATGAGACTGAAAAGGCAAACCATCCACTAGGATAAATACTCTCATTACATATATCTGACAAGAATATATAAAGAATTCCTAGAGATGAATAAGTAAAAGAGCATTAAAAATATGCAGTGTACTTGAACTGGCATTTCGAATTGGCATTTAGAAAAATTTGAATTAATATTAAATGAGATACTATAACATACATACTAGAGTAACTAACACTAAAAGATTAAGAATCACAAATTTTGAAAAAAATTTAAAAAAAAGAATCACAAATTTTGGTAAAAATATGAAACAACTCACACTCTAATACTTTACTGGTGACAGTGTAATTTAATACAAATTAATTGATGACAAAGAGTTTGGCATTATCTACTGTAGTTAAATAAATACCCAACTCAGTGGTGTAAAAACACCATTTCTAAAGCAATTAGTTCATTCAAGTACACATATCTCTAAGGATCCTTATTAAAACTTTATAGCCACAATTTGGATATAACTTTAATATTCATCAACAGGAGAACTGCTTAAAAACAATTTTGCATTCTGCTTTAATTGGCCTGTGATGTTATCCTATGATCCACACTTTTAAAAGCTTTCCATGTGATTCTTATGCCTTGCCAAGATTAAGAGGGCTTTCTGTAGCTCCTGTATATGTGCCATGAGTTAAGATGACATATACCTGAGTGCCTGTCTCTATACTTAAGCATAGCCTTCTGAAAATGACTTTATGTTCCCAGAATGAAAATTATTACTAATATATTGGTTTGTAATCAGTGGTCTAATGATGGCTGTATTTTCTAAGATCCAAAATAAAATCCCTACAGGCTACTGCATTAGTTAATTTCTTATGTATCTTTTAATAATTATTTTCCTTAAGTAATGCTCTTGACATTATTTCTCACTGGTGTCAGTCTGCCGTATTTGGCAGTTCTAGCAGACAATTATTGGGTTTCCTTGGTCTATTTTATTTATTTTTTCTGGTTTATTTCTATCCAACATTTCACCAACCTTTATGGAAAAAGAATTTCCTTATTTTATATATTACTTATATATAAACTTACTTTATATGCTAAGTCATAATGATTGAAATAGTGGGTAGGGATTTGTACATGGCCAATTTTCCAAATCACATTAAATTATGTCCACTATATGGGATATATCTATGTAGTGATCAATTCTGCTTCAGAATATTAATAAAGCTACATTCAATATTTTCCCTAGCTCTCTAAGTGGAGATGATAGTGAAAGTTCTCTTTCCTCTGTGTTAAGTGAAGTGAGAGTCACTGTCTCATCTGACTCTTTGCGACCCCATGGACTATATAGTCCATGGAATTCTCCAGGCCAGAATACTGGAGTGAGGTAGCCTTTCCTTCTCCAGGGGATCTTCCCAACCTAGGGATCGAACCCAGGTCTCCCACATTGCAGGCGGATTCTTTACCAGCTAAGCCACAAGGGAAGCCCAAGAATACTGGAGTGAGGAGCCTTTCCCTTCTCCAGGGGATCTTGCCAACCCAGGGATTGAACCCTGGTCTCCTGTATTGCAGGTAGATTCTTCACCAGCTGAGCTATCAGGAAAGCCCAGTTAAACAAGATGTAAGGGTGCTCATGTATGGATGTGAGAGTTGGACTGTGAAGAAAGCTGAGCACCGAAGAATTGATGCTTTTGAACTGTGGTATTGGAGAAGACTCTTGAAAGTTCCTTGGACTGCAAGGAGATCCAACCAGTCCATCCTAAAGGAGATCAGTCCTGAGTGTTCATTGGAAGGACTGATGCTGAAGCTGAAACTCCAGTACTTTGACCACCTCATGCAAAGAGTTGACTCATTGGAAAAGACCCTGATGCTGGGAGGGACTGGGGAGCAGGAGGAGAAGGGGATGACAGAGGATGAGATGGCTGGATGGCATCACTGACTCGATGGACATGAGTTTGAGTAAGCTCCGGGAGTTGGTGATGGACAGGGAGGCCTGGGGTGCTGCGATTCATGGGGTCGCAAAGAGTCAGACACGACGGAGTGACTGAACTGAACTGAACCAAAGATTTAGAAAAAGATCATTTTAAATGCTCTTAACATAAGGATAAATTAGTACAAACACTTAATAATAAATCTAATATAAGAGGTGATGCTAACGGTAAAGAACCCTGTCTACCAATGCAGGAGACATAAGAGACACAGGTTCAATTCCTGGCTCAGGAAGATCCCCTGAAGGAGGAAATGCAACCCACTGCAGTATTCTTGCCTGGAGAATCCCATGGACAGAGGAGCCTGGCGGGTTACAGTCCATAAGATCGCAAAGAGTAGGACATGATTGAAGCGACTGGGCACACACACATGCACAATATAAGATATATATTATCTTTTAAATGTTGACCTGAAATAAATGATCTGACAAGTATTTTTCCGGCCAAAATGAGTCTGTTCAGAATCAGCAGAAAATTGTAATTCAGGGTCTTCAACCATGGCGAGCCATGTGCAAGTTTCCATATGGCAAGGGAAAAAAAAAAATGCTTTTATAAGAGAGAAAAAGGAAAATGGGAAATCTATTGGAAACAAAGAGTCCATGACTTTTCATTAGCTCAATCCTTGTCAGGAAAGAAGAGTAGTTTTTCTTCTTCCTCTTGGGCTCGCCTATCATTGCAAGGCAGCAGAGCTCCCCACTCTGGTCTCCCAGCTCTGTTTAATTGCGTTTTCTGTAGTAAATTTTTTACATAGCAGAAAACTATAAAACAGCACTGAGAAAAAATAAAAACTTTAATTAATTGAGGTCTATATTCTTGGATTCAAATTTCAATTCTTCCAAAATTGGTTTATAGATTTAATACACTTCAATAAAAGTCCCCATATATATCGAGTAAATTAATCCTGTTTCTAAAATCTATAAACAAATTCAAAGAGGTAGATAACCAAGATATAAGCTAAGAAAAGAATGGATTGCAAGACTGTTTCATGCTAAACACTATGGAAATCATAATAAACCAGAGAATGTAATATGCCTTAACAGAGCTTAGTATGGAGACTTGAATCCTCTTAAGGTTTAATGTATGATTATAAAACACATAGCTAATGAAAAACTCTGTTCAGTGAGAAGCAGGAAATACCTTATAACAGAAGGGGGTTAGAGTATTATCATGAATTTATTCTCATATGTTCTTTAGAAAAGTGAAAATTACTAGATTTGAAAGGACTGGGAGAGTTACGTGGATAAATGTAGTGGCACATTTTTACAAACTTCAGGATTACATGCTTTTGATACAGCTGTGGTTAAGGGCTGTTCATATTAATTTCATCTCTAGGGATCCAGTAGGCTCTGAAACCAATCCCTAAATGTCTATCTCAGGTGAAACCAGGAATATATAGAGAGATGGAATAAACATTTAAGCCTTACTATTCATAGAATTAAAGGTTTTCAAGACCTCAGGTATGTGGAGAATCAAAATTATAGCCTCTGGAATCCATTCAAGTTTGATCTTCAGACAGAGATAAAAAGTCTTCTTAGGTGAGAAATAAAGCAAAAATATAAAAGCACAGAAATACAAAGAGAAATAAGAAGAAATATAAAGATAATAGCAAGGCTGAAAAAAAAATACAGAAAGCAACCAAAATAGAGTGTGACTTTACCTGCAGTGGAGGAAAGTTTAGGAAGAGAAAATCATTATGGAACTGAAACACTGGGAAATGAGTTATTGGTTTTATCATTTAGGATTCATATTGATATAATTGGCTTATTTGTAAATTTCAAATTTTTTAATTACAAATAAATAGTGGGTAGATTTTGGCACAGTTTAAGATAGAAAGATTAAAGAGAGCAAAAATCATTAAAAGAACAACGTGTAATTTATGAAGAATGAAAACAGGAGTGTCATTGTGTTTAGAGGTAAACAATTGAAGTATATGACATATACACTGAAGTATATGACATATCTTAATAGCCTACTTCAATATTTATCAACAATTTTAAGATAGGTTGGTCAGTGAATGAGTAATTGAAGACTGTAGGTAAGATGCTAGAGAGGCTATAATAAAATGGTTTTCTTATCCTCCATGGTTCTCCCTTATCTGTTTGGAATAGGTAACCATATTCCATGAGTCTTTTCTGCCCTTTGAAGCAATCTTGTCATTGGTCCAGTCTCTTCCTACTATTTATTTTTCACCTTACTATGATTAAATTGCATTAAAATAAACAAAATTCCCCCAAAGAATTATGTTTAATGAGATGTTTTGAATGTCAGAAGAAAATGTACAGAAAAAAAGGTAATAATGAAGGGACTGAGAAAAAGTGAAACATATAATAGGTGAGTCAGTAAGAGAAAAGGGTAAGAAAAATAGAGTGTAAATAGGGATATTCCTGCTTGTCCCAAAATTAAATCTATGGATGGGCCAACCACTGAAGTTTTCCAAAGCTGAAGTTTCCACTGAGAGGATCTAGAACATGGAGAAAAACATTTTAAAAGAACAATGATGTACCTTACTTTTTGTAACTTCTCTGAGAAAACATGATTTATAGCAAGGTTAGAAGGATAAAAGGAGAATGCATAAAATAATTTTTGGCATGGGGAAAAATAAACCACCTTCTAATATGACCACAATATAATCTTTGTATGTGTGTGTTCTATATTTGTACTTCAATGTTAATATCTAGAGCCTTTGATAAGTTGAGATTTAAATAGAAATTAAAGCAAAATTTCTGAATAAGGAAGAAGAATAAAGAAATTCAATAAGAGATTTTAGTAGATTTTGCAGATTAAGCAAAAAGTGTTGCTTGAAGATAAACAAAAATAAATGTGTTGGACCATTATTCTGCCTAGTAAGTGCAGAACATGGTGAGTGGCTGACTCCACTCCACTCTGGCTGTCTCTCGGAGACAAGAGAGCTAGCGAAGGTCCAGTGTAAACTGCTTGTGGCAGGAAAGCAGTAGCAGAGAGATGTTCAACCCTAAGAGGACAGAGATGACTGCATTGGCAGAAAAGGGAGAAAGTGACAAATCTTTCTTATTCCAAGAAGAGAAAGTTTGCTTGGTATTTCCTTCTGTTCCTCATTATAGATGCCAGGCCAAAGTTCTCTTAGGAATTACAGACTGTTGAGCCTGAGAACTTTCAGGTTTTAAGCTGTCAGACACTGCTGCTGCTGTTGCTAAGTCACTTCAGTCGTGTCCGACTCTGTGCGACCCCGTAGACGGCAGCCCACCAGGCTCCCCTGTCCCTGGGGTTCTCCAGCAAGAACACTGGAGTGGGTTGCCATTTCCTTCTATGCATGAAAGTGAAAAGTGAAAGTGAAGTGAAAGTGAAGTCGCTCAGTCATGTCCGACTCTTCATGACCCCATGGACTGCAGCCCACCAGGCTCCTCCGTCCATGGGATTTTCCAGGCAAGAGGACTAGAGTGGGGTGCCATGTCCTTCTCTATTTTATATATAGTATTGTGTATATGTCAGTTCCCATCTCCCAATATATCCCTTCCCCTCACTTATCCCGTGGTAACCATGTTTGTTTTCTATATCGTGCCTCTACTTCTGTTTTATAAATAAGTTTATTTGTACTTTTTTTCCCCTCAGATTCTACATATAAGAGGTACGATATTATATTTGTCTTTGTGTCTAATATACTTCACCAAGTATGATAGTCTCTAGGTCCATCCATGCTGCATTATTTTGTTTTTTTTTTTTAATTTCTGAGTGATATGCCATTGTACATATGTACTACATCTTCATGATCCAGTAATACTTGATAGAATATTTTGTAAAATGTGATTATGTATAAACCTTATTTAGAGAAAAAAAGCCAAGCAAGAAATGATACATAGAAATGAAGAGGATATATTGCAAATTATTACTAATTAAAAACACATGACATGTACTAGATGTCTGAAGTAAATATATTTTAATATTATCTTGTGGGAAGGCATATAAGAAGAGCTTCAAAAATTACACTGTTACCTTATTTTATGTATATATACATATATATTCCCTCTTACATATATATATATATAAATATATATGAAAAGAGGGAGTAAAAGAGGGAATGCATATCTTTTTCCACTCCCTCTTTCCATACAATGTGTGCCTATTTTACTATTAAAATATTACATATTTTCAGTTTAAAGTATTATACATTATTAAATAAATATGAAGTTAAATTAATAGTGAGCCTTTAGGGCTAAATCAGCTGTCAGGAATTAAAAGATAGCCTAGAAACAATAAGTGATTAATTCAAGAACATCACTGACAGGAAGCTTATGAAAATCCATAGATATTTACTCTGAATTTTCTCTATTTTTATTTTATAATATATAGTAAATATTTCTTTCTCTTTTGCTGTTTAATTTTTTAGTGTCTTCAATGAAAATCAATCAAAGCTCTTGTTAGAGATGACCAGACTTGTGGGGTACACATTGTTCTAGAATTTGATGCTTGACTACTGGGAAATGTTTCTTACATAAGAACTGTAAGAGGTAACTTCTTCCTTCCTCTATGAGATTAGAGGAAAGGTGTATCATATACTGATTGTTCTGCTTATGTTCATCAGGGATAACTGAGTAATAAAGCAGGATAACAGAAAATATTCCTGTTTGTCAAGAGTCACCATGGTGGTCTGGAATAACAGTGATACTATGGAACCTATATTTATTCTGAGGGGTTTTCCTGGACTGGAGTATGTTCATTCATATCTCTCCATCCCATTCTGTCTTGCATATTTGTCATCACTTATTGGTAATGTTACCATCCTCACTGTTATTTGGACAGAGTCCTCACTCCACCAGCCCATGTATTACTTTCTTTCTATGTTGGCACTAACTGACCTAGGTATGTCCTTGTCCACACTGCCCACCATGCTTGCTGTATTATGTTTGGATGTTCGGGAGATCCAGGCAAGTGCTTGCTATGCCCAGCTCTTCTTCATCCACACGTTGACATTCCTGGAGTCCTCAGTGCTGCTGGCCATGGCCTTCGACCGCTTTGTTGCTATTTGCCGTCCACTGCACTACACCAGCATCCTCACCAACAGTGTAATAGGCAAGATTGGGTTGGCCTGCTTGCTAAGAAGCATGGGGGTTGTACTACCCACACCTTTGCTGCTGAGATGCCATCACTACTGCCATGTCAGTGCCCTCTCCCATGCCTTCCGTTTGCACCAGGATGTTCTGAAGTTATCCTGTTCAGATGCCAGGATCAACAGTGTTTATGGACTGTGTGTAGTTATTGCCACACTGGGTGTGGATTCTGTCTTTATACTTCTTTCTTATGTCCTGATTCTGAAGGCTGTGCTGGGCATTGCCTCTCGTGAGGAGCAGCTAAAAGCACTCAACACATGTGTGTCTCATATCTGTGTGGTGCTCACCTTCTTTGTGCCAGTTATTGGGGTATCAATGGCCCACCGCTTTGGGAAGCATTTGTCTCCCATAGTCCACATCCTTATGGCTGACATATACCTGCTTCTTCCCCCAGTGCTTAACCCTCTTGTCTACAGTGTCAGGACAAAGCAGATTCGTCTAAGAATTCTCTGCAAGTTTGGGCTAAGGAGGAGGTTTTAAGTACCTCTAATCTTTGGTTTTCCCACTAAAAATCACAAGGCAGCTTTTTTAAGTAGATGAAAAGTACATTATTGAAGCCTGGTCATCTGGTTAAATTCCTAATTCTTTCCCTTCCTATATAAATGATCTCAGATAATCATTAACCCTTAAGAAATCCATATTTTTCATAGCAAAATTGTAAGTATGACCTTTTCTATCCCCAAGATAATTATGAGATATATGATAGAGTATATAAAAAAGATTGTTTTCAAAAAGTGTACTATTTGCTAATATTATTAAATTTCTATTAATGGTTATAATAACTTTCATTATGTAATGTAACTAAGTTCATAAGTTTCTAATGTTTATGATCTAAAATTCAGAAATCAATCTCTCTTTCTCCATTTTATTTTGTTTCTCATGCCAAAATGTCACAATATTGTAACAGAAATATTTCTGACTTTTGGGGGTAAGTTTGGAGCTTGTCTTCCTGGGAGGACTTTGAACTGCTACAGTCACTGTTGGCTATGAAATAAGTCCCCACCTCATCATTGGTTGGCACTAACTGACCTAAGTACGTTCCTATCCACACTTCCCATTATGGTTGCTGTGTTATGTTTGGAGATAACGTTTGGGAGATCCAGGCAAGTGCTTGCTATGTCCAGTTCTTTTTCATCCATACATTCACATGCCTGGAGGCCTCAGTGTTGCTGACACTGGGAAAAAGATGAGTTCTTTCTCCCACTGGAGGTCTATCTGCTCCTTCAGCTTGCCATCAAATGCTGGGGCAGACACATGGAGTTGCCCAAGAAATCCTGATAGCACATGTCTAAATACCTGGGCAAATGTGTAGGTTTCCTGCTCAGCACTATAGCTCAGAATTCCGTGTCTAAATCTGTGAGTGGGTTGGGTTTGTGCATGATAATCACTCTCATTTTTTAATAGTATTCTTTCCTCTTCTTCATCTCTGTGTGGATTGCTAATATCAGTGTCATTCTCAGTTCCCTCATTGGCAATAATTTGCTACTTTTTTTTTCATTAAGATGACATACATATGGTTTCATCAGTGATATTTTATTATTCATATATATTCAGTTTCTTTTTAGCTGTATTGCAATTTTGTTTATCATGGGGTCATTACTACTATAATAACATGTCACTATGCACATGGTATTCCCCAATCAGCATGAATGTTCATAAAATATTTGTTAGTATAAACACTACTGTCTTTTCATGCTCCCAATAAATATATACTGAGAAACATGAAATGCCTGTCATAGCAATTACTGCTTTCAATACTGTGGATATATAAAAAGTGGAGTGGATGATCTAAATATTAAGAAATTAATGTTTAATAGAAGTGTACATGTAGAAAGCTTGGAAAAATTAATAGAAGTCATTAAATATTGTTATTAAAGAGTGGCCAATTTTACTTGAGGATTAAGGAATCAGGTATTGTGGTAGTTGACACTCAGTCGTGCCTCATGGGTCAAATGCAGTGCTACCTCCTGAGCAAAGTGTGAAAGAAATTGGTATGCTTAAGCTGGCTTGTTTTGGTTTATGAAAGCTAACTGTGCATATCTTATTTCAACTCCACGTTGTGTAATGTCACACTGGTAGTTTGAAGTTGGTCATGATGGGAGTATTTCCACAACAGAAATTGACAGACACTACACACCACGGCTTTTCAAAACTTTCCTAGATAATGACAGTCCCTTTGCTGTTCGCCTGAAACTATTACAGCACTGTTGATTGGCTATACTCCAATGCAAAATAAAAAGCTAAAAAGAAGGGGAAAAAAAAAACCTATTTCACATACATTACTCCAGAAGAAAAAGGACTTTGTATTTTATTCTTAATGACTGTTTAAGTCATTAAGTGTTTACCAGCACACCACTTGATAAGGTATTCCAAGAAAAGGCAGCATGAAGAAAAAAAAGAGTATGTGTTAGTAATATTCTCCAACTTCCAGGAGAAGTTTAAGACTTGGTGCAGCCACTACAGAGAACAGTATGTAGGTTCCTTAAAAAACTAAAAATAGAGCTACCATATGACCCTGCAATCCCACTCCTGGGCATACATCCAGAGAAAAACATGATCCAAAAGGATACATGCACCCCAGTGTTCATTGCAGCACTGTTTACAATAGCCAAGACATGGAAGCAACCTAAATGTCCATCAACAGAGGAATGGATTAAGAAGATGTGCTTTGTATGTGCTTAGTCACTCAATCATGTCCGACTCTTTGTGACCCCGTGGATTGTAGCCCATCAGGCTTCTCTGTCCATGGGGATTCTTCAGGCAAGAATACTGGAGTGGGTTGCCATGCCTTCCTCCAGGGGATCTTCCTGACCCAGGGACTGAACCCAGATCTCCTGCACTGCAGGTGGTTCTTTACCATCTGAGCTGTGAGGGAAGCCCAGAAGATGTGGTACACATACATATATACAATGGGATATATTACTCAGTCATTGAAATAAATGAAATAATGCCATTTGCAGCAACACGGATGGAGCTTAGCCTCCCTGGTAGCTCAGCTGGTAAAGAATCTGCCAATAATGCAGCAGACCCTGGTTCAATTCCTGGGTCAGGAAGATTCACTGGAGAAGGGATAGACTACCCACTTCAGCATTCTTGGGCTTTCCTGGTGACTCAGCTGGTAAAGAAACCACTTGCAATGCGGGAGACCGCCTGCAATGCAGGATGGACCTAGAGAGTGTCATACTGAGTGAAGTAAGTCAGCCAGAGAAAGAACATTCCTTATATGGGTAATCTAAAAATACATGATACAAATGAACTTAATATGCTTATTAAAAGTTCATTAAACTGAAACAGAAACAAACTCACAGATTTAGAGAACAAACTTATGGTTGCCAAGGCAGGAGCAGGACGGGGGGAATGATGGGGGAAAGTGACAGAGAGTTTGGGATGGACATGTACACACTGCTATAATTAAAATGGATGATCAATAAGAACCTACTGTATAGCACACATGGAACTCTGCTCAATATTATGTGGCAGTCTGGATGGGAGGGAAGTTTGGGGGAGAATGGATACATGTATATGTTTGAGTCCCTTTGCTGCCCACCTGAAACTACTACAGCACTGTTAATTGGCTATACTCCAATGCAAAATAAAAAGCTAAAAAAAAAAAAAAAAAAGAAAATCTCTCTCACATACCTTCCTCCAGAAGAGAAAGGACTCTATTTTTTTCTTGATAGCTGGACATTATGTACCAGGTAAAAGGTATGGCTTTAAATAGGCCTTTGTTAATGTGTGATAAGGCATGGGGGAGAGAAAGCATCCTGTAGTCCTGTGATTAGGTCTCAGTCTTTTAGTGAGTCTAAACAGTTCACAGAGCCCCTGGACTGAGAACTTCAGAAGTGCTTCTCCTTTTTTTAAAAAAAATTCTCTCCCTTACATAGAATAGGAAGGCTAGTGCAGGGCTGGAGTGGGGTATTCCTTCCCCCACAACAGTTAGGAGGTGATGAAGCCCTGGCAGTTTAGACTCTGATTAACTAGTTTCTCCCTATGACTGGCCTTGAAAAGAACAAGTGCTCTGGCATATTTCAAAATGGTCCCTTTCCCCCTCTCCCTACAGGGAGCACAAGGGGATTTTTCCCCCATTTACTATGGAAACTTTGAAAAACTCTTGAAGGTCAATATCACAATATTTTAGGAACCCCTATCACAGGTCCCCTTGGGGTTTTTAACTCTCAGACTTGTTCACTCTGAGCCCCTAGCACTCCATCAGTTACAGCTCCTGTTTCCTACCCCACCAGCTGTTTTCAGTTGCTGCTGAGCCTGGACTCCCAGATTGGGAATTTGGCGCGATCATCTCCTTTTCCAGAGCAGAAGACAGTCTTCCAATGGCACTGACATCATTTACCTTCCCCAGAGTTCACATTAAGAAAAAAAAAAATTAGTCCTGAGGGAATGGATTAGTCAAAGGGGGACATGCCATCTAGAGTATTTAAAGCACCAAAGTGTAGTGCTGATCAAGCACCTAGCTGGGAAGAGCCAAGAATCTTGAACACAAAAATATGCTGTCTTGTCTCTGGAGTTGCAAATGCCCGCTCAGGACACCTATGCTTCCCTGAAGGACTATCTGCATCAGATCCACTGTGTTTTTAGTATTCTCTTACGCCTGGATTCAGTGGCTTTCTCTAACTACAAGAAATTCCATGCTTGGCAGACTAGAGATCCAGCCAACCTGTCTACACCTGAAAGAAGTCTTCAAAGGTGAAAAAATGGGTAAAAAGTTAATACCAAATATATTTGAAGAATTCAGGAAGTAGAAAGAGAAGTCAAGAGATAGGATAACCATAGCTTGCTGGAAATCACTGTTTTGGGATAAGTCAGAGGTACAGATTGCCTTGTCCCTGAAAGGGCCAAGCAATCGTCCTCAGAGGCTTCTCAGAGGAGCTCTGGGATGGTATTATTAACTCATGTCCAGGCATAGATAGAACATACGATGGGGATCCATGTACTAAAATCTCTGGTTTCTGAAAACACTGCTATCTGATATTAACTAAAAACTATAATGTTAAAAATGACAACAATGATGATTTGAGTATCCCCTCTACCTCACTCTCAAGTAAATCATGTACACTTAGCAATATTATTGGGTTGGCCAAAAAGATCATTTAGGTTTTTCCATAAGCTATTAGCATACAAGCCAAAAAGAGAATTAAGCAAAATGATTCTGAAGAAAAGCCCTGAGGAGTAACACCTTTATAAGTGATAACTTGGGCACTCCAGGTTACACCTGATTTTGGTCACTGGTGCACAGGGCTGACATGCTTAAGATTATGGCTACTTCAGCATTTCCATTACCATTTTGCTTCACTTAAGCCCCAGTGTCTCCTAGGTCTTGGAAACTGCAAAAATTTCAGATATATTTCCTTAGATCTCTTAAATGTTATATAAAGTTATACAGTTCCCAATTTTATGCTCAAAATTTTTCTTAATCTTCCAAAGTGACAGAGCCAGTGAATGACAATTATCTTCAGACTTTCTGTGACTCTGAAGGAATGGCCACTGGGAGCTGACTGCTTATGTCTGTATCAAATGGACTCCTCTATGCAAAGTGGATTAGGAATATCCTAAGTGAGAGACTTTTCTACAAAGTAGGAGAAAGTGATTTTAGAGGGAAGACCTGGAATATGTGGGTAGGATGGAATTTCTGAAGGTATTCAAAGATTTGAGGAAGAGTATCAAGGACAAAGAAAATAATTGTGTGTAAGACTCAAAGAGATGACAGTTATCACTCAGTGATGATAAAAGAGAGATCAGGAGAAATTTGTGATATAAAAAGCTAGGAAATAAAAGGAGATGTAAAAGACCAGTATTACCTAATATGCTATGATTAGTATAGTATATAAACCATAGGACAAGACTATATAAAGCGATTATTCTAACTGAATCTGTTCCTACAAAGGAAGGAAAATAGTATCAGAGAGAAAATTTCCTTTAATCCCTATAGAGAGATAAGAAATAATTTTTTTTAATGTGTGTCAGAAGAAACCATAAAGTGTAATTGAATTAGTGCAACAGGGTGGATTGGGGACCATATGACAGCAATATAGTACAAATATGGTCGAATTTTTCACTTTTTATTAAAATGTCTTTCTTATGTCTTATAAGATTATGTCCAAGATCTTTATATTTATGCATAAATTCCTTCAGAAATTTTGGTCCATATAAGCAGTCTTAATTCCAATAACTATCTGAAAAGCCTACCTACCTTATCCATGTGTGCTAAGTTGCTTCAGTCCTGTCCAACTCTGTGATGCTATGGACTGTAGTCTGCCAGACTCCTCTATCCACGGATTCTACAGGTAAGAATACTGGAGTGGGTTTGCATGCCCTCCTCCTGGGGATCTTCCCAGACCAGGGATTGAATCTGTGTGTCCTGAGGCTCCTTCATTGCAGGCAGGTTCTTTACTGCTGAGCTACAGGGGACCTCTGTCTCTAACGTATAGCTTTATTCAATTATATTCACTTACACTAATACCTCTCTGCATTTACATGTGTGTTGATCAGCATAGACCACCCAACACAGTCCTTTGTTTCCATTTAACTCATGTTTGTCATTTGAGACCTAATTCAATAATTACTTTTAGCAAATTTTCTCTGACTGCTCTGCATCGTTAGTTTCCTCTTTCTGTATTTTAAAGGACCTTGTATTAAACTAACACTTTATTTTAATTTTAGCTCTCTCTATAGTGGATAGAGATTGTAACTATCTGAAGGCATTTCTCATATTAGGTTTGCCAAAAGGTTCATTTGGGTTATTTTGCAAGATGTTAGGGAAAAATCTGAATGAACAATTTCGCCAAACCAATATATTTCTCTATATTTTAGCTTACCCAGATTTCCTTTAATAAAATATGTTCTCAATAAATGCACAATGAAGAAAATTAAATAAGTTATAAATTAATAAATACAGGTGGTAATTATACATAATGAGCATAAGAGTGATTGAAAATAGTAAACAGAGCAAAATACATCAGAGAGTTGTTTCTTTGTGCATTTCACCCTAATTGTTCTGTGTTTTTGTCTCCCCACCTAGACTGAAGGTGCCTCCATCAGCACCATGTCTGTCTTCAATGACTCTGTCCTATACCCCTGCTTCCTCCTGACAGGCTTCTCAGGCCTTGAAAGCAGATATGGCTTAATTTCCCTCCCTATTTTCTTGATTTATGCCACCTCAGTTGCAGGGAACATTACCATTCTATTTATCATCAGAACTGAGCCTTCCCTCCACCAACCAATGTATTACTTTCTATCAATGCTGGCATTTACTGATCTGGGCCTATCCACTACAACCTTGCCTACCATGTTCAGCGTTTTCTGGTTCCATGCCCGGGAGATTTCTTTCAATGGTTGTCTGGTCCAGATGTACTTCATTCATGTTTTCTCAATTATTGAGTCAGCTGTGCTTTTGGCTATGGCCTTTGACCGTTTGGTAGCAATCCGAGCACCCCTGCATTATGCAGCCATTTTAACCAATGATGTAATCATTGGGATTGTTTTGGCAATCACCGGAAGAGCCTTGGCTCTGGTCTTTCCAGCTTCCTTCCTCTTGAAAAGGCTTCAATATCGTCCTGTCAATATTCTCTCCTACCCCTTCTGCCTGCACCAAGACCTCATCAAGACAACTGTATCCAGCCGTCGGGTCAGCAGCATCTATGGCCTCATGGTGGTCATCTGCTCCATGGGACTTGATTCAGTTCTCCTCCTCCTTTCCTATATCCTCATCCTTGGCACAGTTTTGAGTATAGCCTCCAGGACAGAGAGGGTGAAAGCTCTTAATACCTGCATCTCTCATATCTGTGCTGTACTCACTTTCTATACACCAATGATTGGACTATCTATGATCCATCGCTATGGGAAGAATGCTTCCCCAACTGTCCATGTGCTCATGGCCAATGTCTATTTGCTGGTGCCACCCCTCATGAACCCCATTGTCTATAGTGTCAAGACCAAGCAGATTCGTGACAGAATCCTCAAGAAATTCAACCAACAGAAAGTCTGAAAGAAACTCTAAAACACATCTTTTTCTTCTCCCTCTTTATGTTAATGATTTCATATTAATGTAGATATTTGATTTTAAATATTAAAATTTATATTTTGTTTTTAAGGTAATAGTAGTAGTATGTGAATGTGTGTTCAAATGTGTCTGACTCTGTCATCCCATGGACTGTAGCTCTCCAGGCTCCTATGTCAATGATATTATCCAGGCAAGAATACCAGAGTGGATTGCCATTTACTAGGTTTCCCTGATAGCTTAGTGGGTAAAGAATCAGCCTGCAATGCAGGAGATCTCGGTTCAATTCCTGGGTCGTAGAAGATCTGCTGGAGAAGGGATAGGTTGCCCACTCCAGTATTCTTGGAGTTCTCTTGTGGCTCAGCTGGTAAAGAATCTGCCTGCAATGTGGGAGACCTGGGTTTGACCCCTGGGTTGGGAAGATCCCCTGGAGAAGGGAAAAGCTACCCACTCCAGTATTCTGGCCTGGAGAATTCCATGAACTGTATAGTCCACAGGGTTGCAAAGAGTCAGACACAACTGAGCAACTTTCAACTTCACTTTCACTTTCCATTTCCTACTCAAGGGTATTTCCTTGACCTAGGGATCAAACCCACATCTCCTGCATCTCTTTCATTGACAGGTGGATTTCTTTACCACTGGGTAACCTGGGAAGTCCAATAGTATTATAGGAGTATGATAATACAATAATAGTAACCTGTATTTTTTCACTATAGAGAATAAAAGCATGATTTTGATTTATGTTCATATTGACATACTAGATAATATGCTCACTAGGTCCAGGTTAGACTATTCTTAACAGAACTATGATTTTAATAATTAGCAGTGGATGTTTATGAGACTAAAAGGGCCATCAAGTCAACATTTTAGTGAAGTTATTAGTTATAACTTGTAATGTCCTTAATTTATGAAAAAGATATGGATTTCAAGATGACTTCAAGTATAATATAGGGGCTTCCCTCATAGCTCAGTTGGTAAAGAATCCGCCTGCAATGCAGGAGACCCCGGTTCAATTCCTGGGTCGGGAAGATCCACTGGAGAAGGGATAGGCTACCCACTCCAGTATTCTTGGGCTTCCCTTGTGGCTCAGCTGGTAAAGAATTTGCCTGCAATGTGGGAGACCTGGGTTCAATCCCTGGGTTGGGAAGATCCCCTGGAGAAGGGAAAGGCTACCCACTCTAGTACTCTGGCCTGGAGAATTCCATGGACTAAGTCCATGGGGTCGCAAAGAATCGGACACAAATGAGCGACTTTTACTTCAAGTATAATATAGACTTTATATTCTACATCAACAATATTTCCCACAAAATTGACCTTAATATAAAAATATTTTAAAGTATTTTAAAAGTCTTTGTTCAAGAGAGAAAAAAAACATTTCCATCAGGAAAGCCTTCTATTAAAAGAAAATTATAACTGAATGAATATTAACACACTTTCAAAAACATAAAAGAAAGAAAATGTGGGCCAAAATAATTGAACTGATTTGGTTAGCTCTCAAATAATCCAGAAACCATAGGTTCTGTGTGTAGAAACCAGGAAGGCCTTTCTTCTTGGAGTGGTATAGATACTTCTGAGACCCAAATTTTCATCCATTTTCTGCTTGTTTTTGACTTATTATTGAAAGAAATATGTTAAAGTCTCCAAATATCATAATGGATTTCTCTATTTCTCCTTGTCATTCTATCAGTTTTACCTCAGAATTTAGTGCTTTGTTGTTGGGTGCATAGATATTAAGATTTATTATCTTTGAAATTATTTTATCAAAATGTAATATCCCTGATATTTACCCCTGATACTTCTTCTCACTTTCTGAAATTAATATAGCTTATCTCATTTTCTTTGGGTTAGCGATAGCATTGTATACCTTTCTCCATTTCTTTACTTTAAAAAATGTATGCCTTTAGTATGGAGGTTCTTTAAAAAACTAAAAATAGAGTTACCATATGATCCAGCAATCCCACTCCTGGGCATATATCTAGAAAAGATGAAAACTCTAATTCAAAAAGATACATGCACCTCAATGTTCATAGCAGCACTATTTATAATAGCTGTGACATGGAAGCAACCTAAATGTCTATTGACAGATGAATGGATAAAGAAGATATGATACACACACACACACACACACACACAAACACACACACAATGGAATATTACTAAGCCATAAAAAAAGAATGAAATCATTCCATGTGTAGCAGCATGGATGGACCTGCGATTGTGATTATCATACTAAGTGAAGTAAATCAGACAGAAAAGACAAGCATCATATTATATCACTTGTATGTGGAATCTAAAAAAAAAAATGATACAAAGGAACTTATTTACAAAACAGAAATAGACTCATAGATATAGAAAACAAACAGGGTTACCAAAGGGGAAAGCAAGGTAGAGGGATAAATTAGGAATCTGGGATTAACAGATAAATGCTACTATATATAAAACAGATAACCAATAAGGACCACTTGCTTCAGTCATGTTCAACTCTAGGCAACTCAATGGACTGTAACCTGCCAGGCTCCTCTATCCACAGGACTCTCCAGGCAAGAATACTGGAGTGGATTACTGTGCCCTCCTCCAGGGGATCTTCCCAACTCAGGGATCAAACACATGTCTCTTATATCTTCTGCATTGGCAGGCAGGGTCTTTACAACTAGTGGTACCTGGGAAGCCCCACTGTACAGCACAGGAACTATTTTTAATATCTTAAAATAACCTACAATGAAAATTAATCTGAAAAATAATATGTCCCAAGGAACCACTAATCTAATTTCTGGTCTAACAGATGTCCCTATTTTGGACTTTCCTATGAACATAATTTTCCAACAAAAGTCCATCTAGTCAAGGCTATGGTTTTTCCAGTAGTCATGTATGGATATGAGAGTTGGACTATAAAGAAAGCTGAGCGCTGAAGAATTGATGCTTTTGAACTGTGGTGTTGGAGAAGACTCTTGAGAGTCCCTTGGACTGCAAGGAGATCCAACCAGTCCATCCTAAAGGAAATCAGTCCTGAATGTTCATTGGAAGGACTGATGTTGAAACTGAAACTCCAATACTTTGGCCACCTGATGCGAAGAACTGACTCATTGGAAAAGACCCTGATGCTGGGAAAGATTGAAGGCAGGAGGAGAAGGGGATGATAGAGAATGAGATGGTTGGATGGCATCACTGACTCGATGGACATGAGTTTGAGTAAACTCCGGGAGTTGGTGATGGACAGGGAAGCCTGGCATGCTGCAGTCCATGGGGTCGCAAAGAGTTGGATACAACTGAGTGACTGAACTGAACTGAACTGATGAATGTAATAATACATAATGTATTTTGTGGCTAACTTATTTTATTTAGCATACTGATATATCATGCTTTAGTACTTCAGTCCTTTTTATTGCTGAATGATTTTTCATTTTATGGTATTATGTAAATGGATTAAAGATAGAACCTGTTTATTGACCTGTATATTGTTTACTTCTTTATAGCAAGTAGGACTTTAATCTCAAGCTCACTGGCACCAAATTGAAATTCTTCACATGCACTCCTTTTCAATATATCTCACATAAGCATAATTATAACCACACAGAAACTGCCTGATTGGTATACTCACAAAGCTGACCCAACTTCTATTAGCTATAGATAAGACAAATCCAGAAGCTTTAAAAAATTCCAAATCACTGTTGCCCTTGAGGGCTCTCTGACCCAGTGACTACCTTCAATGAGAGTAAATGATATTATCAAGAAACATAGTAGTGGAGCTAAGTTGCTCAGTTGTGTCTGACTCTTTGTGACCCCATGGACTGTAGCCCTCATAGGCTCCTCTGTCCATGGAGTTCTCCAGGCAGGAATACTGGAGTGGGTTGCCATTCACTTCTCCAGGGGATCTTCCTGATCCAGGGATCAAATCCAAGTCTCCTGTATTGGCAGGCAGATTCTTTACCATCTGACCCACCAGGTAAGTCCTAAGAAACATACGTCCCTGCCTAATTACCCCTTTGTCTCAGGAGTTTCCTTGTTCTTTTCCCCTTGGAGTGGTGGCACTGACCACTGCCCCTGGGAAGTCCCGCTGTTTGGGACTTCCCTTACTATACAAGCTGTCCCAGTGCTGCCCGAGAAATCTAAAGTTGTGTTTCTGCCATTTTACAGTTAAGCCTTTTCCTGATCTCCAAATCCTCAAACTCAGTACAATGTATATCATACATTTTGTTTATCATTCAGATGGGTGATAACCATTTGATTTAATTCCACATTCTATTATAATGCGAAGAACTGACTCATTGGAAAGGACCCTGATACTGGGAAGGATTGAGGGCAGAAAAAGAAGGGGATGACAGAGGATAGGTTTGTTGGGTGGCATCAACGACTCGATGGACAAGAGTTTGAGTGGGCTCTGGGGATTGGTGATAAACAGGGAGGCCTGGCGTGCTGCTGCCCATGGGGTCACAGGGAGTCAGACACGACTGAGCGACTGAACTGAACTGATTATAATGCTGATACGTATATTCTTGTACATATTTTTGTGTGGACACATTTTCATTTCTTTTAGATATTTATTTTAGAGTGGAATTCTTGGATTATACAGGAACTCTAAGGTTAACTGCTTAAAGAATTTTGCCAGACTTTTCCAAAGTAGCTTCAAATTTTACATTCTCACAGTAGTGTATGAGGATTCCAGTTTCTCCACCTTCTCAACAACACTTGTTTCATTTTAAATTCTAACTGTTTCAGTGAGTATGAAATGGTATTTAATTGTGGCTCTGACTATAATTTCACTAATGACAAGCATTTTTTCATATTCATATTGGCTATTTGTGTATTCTCCTAAAGAAATGTCTATTCAGATCCCTTGGTTATTTTTAACTGTTTCTTTTTTTTTTTTTTTGTCTTTCTATTATTTTATATATTTTAGACATAAGGCTCTTATCATATACATGATTATAGATATTTCCTAACAATTTGGGGGTAATAATTTCATTTTCTTGGTGATATCCTTTGGAGCATAAAATTAGTTAATTTTGATGAAGTCTATTTTTTTTTTTTTTTTTACTTTTGTAGCTCATGCTTCTGGTGTCCTAATAATCCTCTGACAAATTTGACATCATTAAAATTTTACTATACGTTTTACTCTAAGAATTTTACAGCTTTATCTCTTTCATTAATACATTTGACTCACTTATAAGTTAATTTTTATGTATTGTGAACTAAGATTTTTATTTTATTTTTTTAATAAGACTATGTTCAGGTGGCAATATGTCTTAAATTTATCTACAGATTCATTAAAACCGTATCAAAATTGTAGTTGACGTCTTTGTGCAAAATGACAAGCATATTCTAAAACTCATATATCCTAAAGTAAATCAGTCCTGAATATTCATTGGAAGGACTAACACTGAAGTTGAAGCTCCAGTACTTTATGTGAGGCTGCCAGGGCTAACACCATGACAGGCGGCCCGGACCTAAGTTTAGATTTCCCCCGAAATGGTAAGATTCCCTACCCCCATCAGGCCACCTGGAGCCAGCCAATCAACATGCGCCCAGTAAGAAAAAGGGAACATATCAAGGGAAAGCTGAAAAAGCCCGCGAACGCCCAAGTTTGAAAAAAGCCCGCGAAAGTTTGGACCAATAAAATTGCTTTGCAAACATGTAACCAATCCGCTTAAGCCAGCTACCAACTGCTTATGCTCACCCTATAAATTTGTGTAACAGCTTGGGCTCGGGGCTCTCTGACCCCGCACCACTGCGTTGGATGCGGCAGGAGCCCTGACTCGAGTCAGCAATAAACTTCCCTTTTTGCGAGTTGCATTGTCTTGGAAGATCCTTCTCTCTTCCCGCTCGGGGATTCGGACATCGGGCATAACACTTTAGCCACCCAATGCGAAGAACTGACTCATTGGAAATAACCCTGATGCTGGGAAAGATTGAAGGCAAGAGGAGTAGGGAAGGTCAGAAGATGAGATGTTTAGATGGCATCACCAACTTGATGATGGGAGACCGGGTGCTGACTGAGGCTCAGATCGTGAAATCCTTTTTGCCAAATTCAGACTTAAACTGAAGAAAGTAGGGAAAACCACTAGACCATTCAGGTATGACCTCAATCAAATCCCTTATGATTATACAGTGGAAGTGAGAAACAGATTTAAGGGACTAGATCTGATAGACAGAGTGTCTGATGAACTATGGAAGGAGGTTCATGACATTGTACAGGAGACAGGGAGCAAGATCATCACCAAGAAAAAAAATGCAAAAAAGCAAAATGTCTGTGTGAGGAGGCCTTACAAATAGATGAAAAAAGAGGAGATGCAAAAAAAAAAAAAAAAAAGGAAAAAAGGAAAGATATACCCATTTGAATGCAGAGTTCCAAAGAATAGCAAGGAGAGATAAGAAAGCCTTCTTCAATGATTAATGCAAAGAAATAGAGGAGAACAATAGAATGGGGAAGACCAGAGATCGCTTCAAAAAAATTAGAGATACCAAGGGAATATTTCATGCAAAGATGGGCTCAATAAAGGACAGAAATGGTAGGGACCTAACAGAAGCAGAAGATATTAAGAAGAGGTGGCAAGAATACACAGAAGAACTGTACAAAAAAGATCTTCATGACCCAGATAATCATGATGGTGTGATCACTCATCTAGAGCCAGACATCCTGGAGCACGAAGTCAATTGGAACTTAGGAAGCATCACTACAAAGAAAGCTAGTGGAGGTGATGGAATTACAGTTGAGCTATTTCAAATCCTAAAATATGATGCTGTGAAAGTGCTGCACTCAATATGTCAGCAAATTTGGAAAACTCAGCAGTGGCCACAGAACTGGAAAAGGTCAGTTTTCATTCCAATCCCAAATAAAGGCAATGCCAAAGAATGCTCATCTACCACACAATGACACTCATCTCAGACACTAGTAAAGTAACGCTCAAAATTCTCCAAGCCAGGCTTCAACAATACATGAACCGTGAACTTGCAGATGTTCAAGCTGGATTTAGGAAAGGCAAAGGAACCAGAGATCAAATTGCCAACATCTGCTGGAAAAAGCAAGAGATTTCCAGAAAAAACATCTATTTCTGCTTTATTGACTATGCCAAAGCCTTTGACTGTGTGGATCACAATAAACTGTGGAAAATTCTGAAAGAGATGGGAATACCAGACCACCTGACCTGCCTCTTGAGAAATCTGTATGCAGATCAGGAAGCAACAGTTAGAACTGGACATGGAACAACAGACTGGTTCCAAATAGGAAAAGGAGTATGTCAAGGCTATATATTGTCACCCTGCTTATTTAACTATATGCAGTGTACATCATGAGAAACTCTGGGTTGGGTGAAGCACAAGCTAGAATCAAGGTTGTGGGAAGAAATATAAATAACCTCAGATATGCAGCTGACACCACCCTTATGGCAGAAAGTGAAGAAGAACTAAAGAGCCTCTTGATGAAAGTGAAAGAGGAGAGTGAAAAAGTTGGCTTAAAGCTCAACATTCAGAAAACAAAGATCATGGCATCCAGTCCCATCACTTCATGGCAAATAGATGGAGAAACAGTGGAAACAGTGGCAGACTTTATTTTGGGGGGGCTCCAAAATCACTGCAGATGGTGACTGCAGCCATGAAATTAAAAGATGCTTACTCCTTGGAAGGAAAGTTATGACCAACCTAGACAGCATATTAAAAAGCAGAGATATTACTTTGCCAACAAAGGTCCGTCTAGTCAAGGCTATGGTTTTTCCAGTAGTCATGTATAGATGTGAGAGTTGGACTATAAAGAAAGCTGAGCGCTGAAGAATTGATGCTTTTGAATTGTGGTGTTGGAGAAGACTCTCTGAGAGTCCCTTGGACTGCAAGGAGATCCAATCAGTCCATCCTAAAGGAAATCAGCCCTGAATATTCATTGGAAGAACTGATGCTGAAGCTGAAACTCCAATACTTTGGTCACCTGATGCGAAGTGCCGTCTCATTTGAAAAGACCCAGATGCTGGGAAAGATGGAAGGCAACAGGCGAAGGGGATGACAGAGAATGAGATGGTTCGATAACATCACTGACTCGTTGGGCATGAAGTTTGAGTAAACTCCGGCAGTTGGTGATGGATAGGGAGGCCTGGTGTGCTGCAGTCCATGGAGTTACAAAGAGTTGGACACAACTGTGCAACTGAACATAAACTGAACTAATGGATGTTGGCAACTTGATCTCTGGTTCCTTTGCCTTTTCTAAAACCAGCTTGAACATCTGGAAGTTCATGGTTCACGTATTGCTGAAGCCTGGCTTGGAGACTTTTGAGCATTACTTTGCTAGTGTGTGAGATGAGTGCAATTTGTGGTAGTTTGAACATTCTATGGCATTTCCTTTCTTTGGAATTGGAATGAAAACTGACCTTTCCCAGACCCATAGCCACTACTGAGTTTTCCAAATTTGCTGACATATTGAGTGCAGCACTTTCACAGCATCATCTTTTAGGATTTGAAATAGCTCAATTAGAATTCCATCACCTCCTCTAGCTTTGTTCATAGTGATGCTTCCTAAGGCCCACTTGACTCACATTTCAGGATGTCTGGCTCTAGGTGAGTGATCACACCATCGTGATTATCTGGGTCATGAAGATCTCTTTTGTACAGTTCTTCTGTGTATTCTTGCCACCTCTTCTTAATATATTTTTTTCTGTTAGGTCCATACCATTTCTGTACTTTATTGAGCTCATCTTTGCATGAAATATTCCCTTGGTATCTCTAAACTTCTTGAAGAGATTCCTAGTCTTTCCCATTCTATTGTTTTCCTCTATTTCTTTGCACTGATCGCTGAGGGAAGCTTTCTTATCTCTCCTTGCTATTCTTTGGAACTCTGCATTCAAATGGGTATATCTTTCCTTTTCTCTTTTTCTTTTCACAGCTATTTGTAAGGCCTCCTCAGACAGCCATTTTGCTTTTTTGCATTTCTTTTTCTTGGGGATGGTCTTGAACCTTGTCTCCTATACAATGTCATGAACCTCCTTCCATAGTTCATCAGGCACTCTGTCTATCAGATCTAGTCCCTTAAATCTATTTCTCACTTCCACTGTACAATTATAAGTATTATGATTCCACTGTATAGCCATAGTATTATGCAGAATCATAAATAAAGTAATACTTAAGAATACTTATGTAATCTTAAGCATTACTTTACTTTAAAATAAAAATTCTCATATTATTTTCAACTTTCTTTGTTTTAATAAATATATAACTAAGTTTCACATCTTTTTGCTAAATAAAATCATCTCCAAATACTGTTATTCATTGAGATAAATTTGAAAAGTTCATGTTTTTCTCTGTGACAGCAATCATCCTTTCCAAAGAGACCTGATGCACTAATCAAATCTGTTTTAGGAGTTCATTTACATTCTCTCTCTTACTCATTTCCCTTGATCCAAAGATTCTCTGATTTCCCCTATTTTGTCTTATCTTCTCATTTATTGGGTTATAGCCTCTAGTGGCTTCCTAAGACAGGTCATAGCAAGTATACATTTTGTAAGCTTTCATTTGTTAAAGCTGCTTCAGTCTTTTTCTAGCAATTATGGTATAACTGACCCTGGAGAAGGGAATGGTAATCCACTCCTGTATCCTTGCCTGGAGAATTCCATGGACAAAAGAGCCTCATGGTCTACAGTCCATGGGGTGGAAAAGAGTCGGACACAATGGAGTGACAAACACAAGCCATTTGCAGTAAATATCTAAGCAACTGAATCAAAATATAAGAGGCAACTGTCTTAAGACAATCTTAAGACAGTTATAAGATTAAGACAAATACACAATATGAGACATATATGATCTCCCTAAATTTCTGTGCCTTTTTTTCTTCATCAGATTAGAGCAGAATAACTGAAGTGGAAGGACAGAGCTTAAAGTTTAGATTCTGGATTTAAAATATGGCATACATAAGAGAAGGAAATTCTGTAGAGAAAAACATCCATAAATTTGTGCAAGGAGTCTTCTTAGATTTTCACTAAATTTAAAATTATACATGTATGGGAAAATTCTTAGCAAAAGCTGGCAGAGTACCTATGCAAGTAGTTCTGAAGTGAACAGATTTTGGAGATTACATGATACTGCAATACCGAGGAGTCAGAGTAGAGAGAATCTGTTGAGTGTGAACATGTAGAGATTTTATCTGACACCTCAGAAAAACCAAGAGTACAACTTCTCTACCCTTGGAGTTTGGTCAATGCTATGCCTACTCTAACTAACAAGACTTGAAGGGATAGAAAGTGAAAGTTGCTCAGTCGTGTCCAACTCTTTGCAACACTATGGACTATACAGTCCATGGACGTCTCTAGGCCAGAATATTCGAATGGGTAGCCCTTCCCTTCTCCAGGGAATCTTCCCAACCCAGGGGTCAAACCCAGGTCTCCCGCATTGCTGGCAGATTCTTTACCAGCTGAGCCACAAGGGAAGCCCAAGAATACTGGAGTGGGTAGCCTATCCCTTCTCCAGGAGATCTTCCCAACCCAGGAATCGAACAGGGTCTTCTGCATTGCAGGAGGATTCTTTACCAACTGAGCTAGCAGGGAAGCCCTTGAAGGGATAGAGTTGATTCATAAATAACTAAATGCCAAAAAAAACGTGTAACATCAAAAGGAAGACAACAAAATCCAGACTCTAAACAATGTAATATTATTGTAGCAACACATTTATTGTTTTAAATACAACAATCACTTACTAAGCAAGGAAATAAGAAGGAAAAATGCAATACTTATTGGTCCCGATATGACCTACTATGAGTCATTTATAATCAGTGGTAGCAGAACGAAGAAGGACAAAGAGTGTGATTTATGGGGAGAATGAAGTACACATTATCTTCTATTTGGCCCATTGCAATGACTTTCTAATCAATCTTCCTTCCTAAAGTTTTCCACATTTAAATCAGCTTTTAACATGGCTGTCAGCATGATCATCAAAAATTAAAATTTTTTTATTCTACTTAAAATGATTCTTCTACTTAAAATGCATGTATTTTTTTTGCTTTCTACTCAGTAAAGTTCATATGTTATAATTGGAAATTGTTTCTATTCATGATGAGCACTCTGATTGAACCAATAGTCCTATTGTCCATCACTAATGTTATGTGCATTTCCTAGAAGGTACCACAGTTTCTCATTTATTGGTATCTTTGCATCAGGCGTTTGCATTTTCTGAAATTTTCTTTCTCTTCTCTGCTTGTGCCTATCCTCAATGAAGCTTTCCTTGATATTGCTTTCTCCTGAGTATAATTTGTACCACTTCACTTTTTCACAAAGTCCTCATCTTGCAGCTTTTATCATACAAAATTTTGGTACCATGTAAATTTGTCAATCAGACTGTGGACAAGGGCAATATCTGACTTATCTGAATAATGCCATAAGATATTACAGTGTACATAAATATATGAATAAATACAAACCCGAGAAAGTTAAAAAAGCTTTAAATATCTTAAATATAGAATGCATTTATTCAGTTTCTAGCAATACAGAAAAAATTTTTTAAAACTATAGTTCAGGTAAAACATTTCATAATTTCAAAGATAATGGTGAAACTTAATTTCTCTGTGTAATAGAAGAGTCATAATTATTCTTTATAATCCCATTCAGGAAAAGATCATCATGCAATTTACATTAAAAAAAAAGAACTGGAAGAATTAAATGACATTGGAACTAATGTGTATTGTATCTTGGATTATAATCAAACACCCTGTTTCACGAGCTGCTATTTGTTTGGTTGCTAAGTTGTGTCCAACTTTTTGTGACCCCATGGACTGTAGCCCACCAGGTTTCTCCATCCATGGGATTTCCAGGCAAGAATACTGGAGTAGGTTGCCATTTCCTTCTCCAGGGGACCTTCCTGATGCAGGGATCAAACCTGTGTATCCTGTGTCTCCTGTTTGGCAGGTAGATTCTTTACCACTGAGTCATGTGGGGAACTCCAGTCTCTTTTCAGGAGACTTAGAGCTAAAAAACATCAAAAAGTGAAGTTGGAGCTCTGGCACAATGGTAATTTGGAGTTGTTTCCACCTTGCTTGTATCTTGGGGCCTCTTGGGACACTAAAACTTTATACCTCATGCCTTTCCTCATGGGGTAACTGGATGTTTTATAGAGAAACAGTGAATCAGGAAGCTTAAGTAGAAAGTGAGAAACACAGTCAAAACACTCTGGACAAACCAGTTAAGGATCCAATGTTTCTGACAAGCCAGGATTTCAGAAGAATACTCAGTGGAAGGATTTACTGTGAGTAGAATATTAAGTTCTCCATCTAAGAAAGTAGAGATATACACAAAAGCAGAACAAGAGACAGTGATAGAAATACAGAAGAAAGAAAGAAATAATATTCTTACTGGACAAAGCAAAGAGAAAAACAGTAGACTTGTGGAAGACAGTGTGACTGAGGGAAAAGGGGCAAGGACTATTAAGAGACAGAAGCAGACAGGAATAAAGAAAAAGGAAGTAAAAACATAGTAAAAGACAAACAGGAGAGAAAAGGACAATGGCAGTATCAGTTGCAATGTGAAATGCAAGTCACAGAATCAGAGTAGTAAACATCATCATTTTGAAAATCTTTATTTGGCATTTTGCCCAAAGTTATCGAAGTAGGATGTGGTGAAGAAGAATTTTAAGACCTGATAATAGGACTCCTATCTCTACGCTTTTAGCCACTATGATATGCTATCTCTCCAAAACAGAAAGACAAGGATGGTCAGATGTACCTTGTCAACGGCCAAGAGTAAAGGAAGAATAAAGGTCAGTGTTAGTGTTAGGTATCAGGTTTTATAATAGCATTTGCTCTTTCAGGGTGTAAAAGCCATTGCCTCCTCTTCTATTTTTCTCTCTTTGTAAATATAAATATATATACTTTTGTCTCCTATCTCCCTATCTCTTGTGCATGAAAGTCCATTGGGTGTATGTTTCAGTTTAGTTCAGTCACTCAGTTGTGTCTGACTCTTTGTGACCCCATGGACTGTAGCACCCCAGGCTTCCCTGTATATCAAAAACACCAGGAGCTTGCTCAAACTCATGTTCATCAAGTCGGTGATGCCATCCAAACATTTCATCCTCTGTTGTTCCCTTCTCCTCCTGCCTTCAATCTTTCCCAGCATCAGGGTCTTTTCCAGGGGGCAGTTCTTCACATCAGGTGGCCAAAGTATAGGGCTTCAGCTTCAACATCAGCCCTTCCAATGAATATTCAGGATTGATTTCCTTTAGGATTGACTGGTTGGATCTCCTTGCAGTCCAAGGGGCTCTCAAGAGTCTTCTCCAACACCACAGTTCAAAAGCATCAATTCTTCAGCATTCAGCTTTCTTTATAGTCCAACTCTCACATCCCATACATGACTACTGGAAAAACCATAGCTTTGACTAGATGGACCATTGTTGGCCCATCTGCTTTTTAATATGCTGTCTAGGTTGGTCATAACTTTTCTTCCAAGGAGCAAGTGTTTTTAATTTCAAGGCTGCAGTCTCCATCTGCAGTGATTCTGGAGCCCCCCCTAAAAATAAACTTTGTCATTGTTTCCCCATCTATTTGCTATGAAATGATGGGACTGGATGCTATGATTTTAGTTTATTCAATACTGAGTTTTAAGCCAAGTTTTTCACTGCTTTTTCATTTTCATCAAGAGCCTGTTCAGTTCTTCTTCACTTTCTGCCAAAAGGGTGGTGTCATCTGGAAGTCTGAGGTTACTGATATTTCTCTCTGCAACCTTGATTCCAACTTGTGTTTCATCTAGCCCAGAATTTCACATGATGTACTCTGCATATAAGTTAAATAAGCAGGGTGACAATATACAGCCTTGATGTACTCCTTTCCCAATTTGGAACCAGTCTTGTTGTTCCATGTCCAGTTCTAACTGTTTCTTGACCTGCATACAGATTTCTCAGGAGGCAGGTCAGGTGGTCTGGTATTCCCATCTCTTGGAGAATTTTCCACAGATTTTTGTGATCCACACAGTAAAGGCTTTGGTGTAGTCAATAAAGCAGAAATAGATGTTTTTCTGGAATGTGTTTCTATTGCTTTTTCAATGATCCAATGGATGTTGGCAATTTGATCTCTGGTTCCTCTGCCTTTTCTAGATCTGGCTTGAACATGTGGAAATTCATGGTTCACATTCTGCTAAAGCCTGGCTTGGAGAATTTTGAGCATTACTTTACTAGCGTGTGAGATGAGTGCAATTCTGTGGAAGTCCGAACATTCTTTGGGATTGCCTTTCTTTGGGACTGGAATGAAAACTGACCTTTTCCAGTTCTGTAACCACTGCAGAGTTTTCCAAATTTGCTGGCATATTGAGTGCAACATTTTCACAGCATAATCTTTTAGGATTTGAAATAGCTCAACTGGAATTTCATCACCTCCACTAGCTTTGTTCATAGTGATGATTCCTAAGGTCCACTTGACTTCGCATTCCAGGATGTCTGGCTCTGGGTAAGTGATCACACCATTGTGATTATCTGGGTCGTGAAGATCTTTTTTGTATAGTTCTTCTGTGTATCCTTGCCACCTCCTCTTAAAATCTTCTGCTTCTGTTAGGTCCCTACCATTTCTGTCCTTTATTGAGCCCATCTTTGCATGAAATGTTTCCTTGGTATCTCTAGTTTTCTTGAAGAGATCTCTAGTCTTTCCTATTCTATTGTTTTCCTCTATATCTTTGCACTGATCACCAAGGAAGGCTTTCTTATCTTTACTTGCTATTCTTTGGAACTCTGCATTCAAATGAGTATATCTTTCCTTTTCTCCTTTGCCTTTAGCAAGTTCTTTTGAACAGTTCTTAAATAAGATGAATATCCCTCCAATACTTTGAGAATCCCAAGGCAGAGAGCAAGGATAAAGGAGGTATTTATAGGGATTCCTTTAATGTTCTTACTAAAGAAAAAGCATCTATAAGGTTCCGTTTCATGTCATGGATCATACACAATTGAACAGAGTCTTTAAGACTGAGAAAGTGAGTGTCAAAAAGATATGGAACCAGAAATCAGTAAAAAGCTACGTACAGAGACTAGGAGGCATCAAGAGACACGGACTCAGGCAATCATTTAATAAAGTCACAAAAACGGAGTCAGAGAGACAATTCAGAGAAATGATAATGAGAAATAGAAGGTGCTGGCAATTGATCGAAGATGCCCAGGGAGTAGTGAGAAAAGATGGCGTTTGAGGTGGGGATCATTCAATAATAAGCAGAAAGAAATGACATACTTCCTAGACTGGCCTCTAATATCCTTAGAGACTAGATACTGATAGGTATTCTTAGAATCCAGCATGGGAGATGAGAAGACACTTATAGAGTTAACATCCATTTTTTATTCTCCATTTCCTCTGGGAATGACTGAAATATTAGTTCAAAATGTAGCATAAAAGATTAATTTTGGAGACATAAAGATGCCTGTAGTACTGAGTAGAAATAACTCTTCTTTCTTTGTAGACACAGGGTAACCTTGGATTTTCTGTGATACATGAACAGAGGTGCATAGACTAAGCAGTAGGACAAGTAGCAGAGATCACATGTCTGTGTATGCAGTTGTGACCAGATTTCATGTGCTATAAACTCTTCCTGCACTGGTGATTCAGAGGCTGTTCTTCATACTGATATCTGTGTAAGCCATTTGGAATATCCTGAACATTGATTTTACATGACTATGGTGGAGTTTACTCATTGATGTGAATTGCATTAGCCTGTGACTTTGTCAACTCTGACTCTCTCATATTTTATACCTAAAGGGCTTCTGAATGACCACCATGGTGGTCTGGAATAACAGTAATGTTATGGAACCCATCTTCCTCTTACGTGGTTTCCATGGACTAAAATCTGCTCATGCTTGGCTCTCAATTCCATTCTGTCTTGCATACCTGGTGGCATTTATAGGCAACATCACCATCCTCTCTGTTGTGTGGAGTGAATCCTCACTCCACCAGCCCATGTATTATTTGTTGTCCTTCTTGGCAATAACTGACCTGGGCATGTCCATGTCTACACTCCCTACAATATTAGCTGTGTTATGGTGGGAAGCCCTGGAAATTCAAATAGGGGCTTGCTTTGCTCAGCTCTTCTTCATCCACACATTCACATTCTTGGAGTCTTCAGTGCTGCTGGCCATAGCTTTTGACCGCTTCGTGGCTATCTATCGTCCCCTGCACTACTCAAGCATCCTCACCAATGATGTCATTGGAAAGATAGGCCTAGGCTGCTTGATACGAAGTGCAGGAGTAGTGATGCCTACACCCCTATTACTAAGGCGCTACCATTACTGCCGTGCTAATGTCCTCAGCCACCCTTTTTGCCTGCATCAGGATATTCTTAAATTATCCTACTCTGATGCCAGTGTCAACAACATCTATGGGTTGTGTGTGGTCATTATCACATTGGGCACAGACTCAGTTCTCATCCTCCTCTCCTATGTCCTAATTCTCCATGCTATTCTTGGGATTGCATCTCATGAAGAACGACTAAAGGCACTAAATACTTGTTTATCCCATGTATGTGTGGTACTTATCTTCTTCGTCCCTCTAATTGGCGTATGCATGGTCCATCGCTTTGGGAAACAATTGCCTCCCACAGTCCATATTCTCATGGCGGATATTTATCTGCTTCTCCCACCAGTACTTAACCCCATTATCTACAGTGTCAGGACCAAGCAGATTCGTCTAGGAATTTTTCACATGTTTAGGCAAAGAAAGAAGCTTTAGAAAACATCCGATTTTTATCAGTTAGCACTGATTTGGAGGGAGATTTTCTCCACTGGAATCTTAACTCTGCAACATATTAGATATGTGATTTTGGAGAATTCCTTAATTTTTATTATATTTCCAGGTTTTTATTTTTTTCTTGGTAAATTTGGGATTTTATCCTTGCTCTGATTATATTCCAGCATTATATGAAGATCACTTCACAAATATGTTATGAAGATTTCCATATAACAAAGCAAACTGATATAAAACATGTTTTACAGTTTTTAAAAATAATAAATCAATTGAAATCTCTTAATCCAAAGACTCAAATGTGGTTATCATTCATTGTTAGTCCGTGATTAGTTATTCCTTTGTCAAGTGCCAGAATATTGTGCAAACTTTTGTGTTTCAATAATCTACGCTTGGTATGTATTGGGCCTGAAATTTTAAAGACCTTACCAAACCCAATCTTTACTCTGCCAAATATCATCACTGTAATTGACTTTTTTCCCTTTATCCTTTGCTTATACCTTAGTTTCCTCTTCAGCTATTCCCTTGTATAGATATTAGAATCATGCTCACTTTCTAGTGTTGAGATAAACATATAGGCCATGATTACTCACTCAAGGTTGACATATAATAAGTTGAAATATCAAAACAGGCATTCATTCCTCTGAGATCAAGGGAATGAGACTAAATTTGGAACACTGATGGTTTTAAAATGTGTTCACCCACACATTCAGATTATAATTTGGGATTAAAACAATGAAGCAAACAATTATATACAAAATGAAGATCCAATTTCTCTTCATTGCTGTGATGAAGCAACAAAGATCAGATATAGTCCCTCAGTTTAAACAACAGATAATGTGGAAAGTGTATGAAAGAATAGTTCTAAGAAGTTGGGTAAAAGGTAACAAAGAGTGATTTCTAAGAGAAGGGGAAAAATGAGGTGAGCCTGGTGATTGCCCTAGTTTATTTATTGGAAATTTATTGAGTCTTGAAGTGAGAAGAACCCTAACAGAGTCTGGTGGTCTCCCTGAATTATGAGGCAGAGTAACAGAGAGCAGAAAATTTCACATAGACAGATAGGTAATCCATAGGACACTCTTCAGAGGTCTTCAGTTGTGTATTGATCATTGTATGTTTGTGAAGGAACTACTGATTCTGGGAAAAAACCATCAGAAAGGAGTAGATGGAATGATTTTTTTAAACTTTCTATATGACTGAGAAGAGTTTATATTCTCACAGCCAGAGTAGAGAAATTTTGTAATACACAGAACATCTGTTTGTATATTTAGAAGACTATTGCCTTAGCAATGGGGCAAATTATCCCTAAATTAAAAACTGTCTTGGTTATTGCTAACCTTGTATAAAGAAAAGCCTTGAAAGAATTAAACCATTTATATGTAATTTTATTATGCACAAAATAAAGATAAAGTTTATATTTAGAGAAATACAAAAACATCTTTTGCTCAACAGTATAAAATTTACAATGTATAAAATTCAATAAAACATGTAAGACATGGAAAGATGAGTAATAGCAGAATCCACATTGATGAATCAATCCATAGAAACATATGCCTAGATGAGACAAATGATGGGATAAGTAGACAAGGACATTAAAAAATATATAAATATGATCATTATATTCATGACTGTAAAGGAAGGCATTAACATACTAAATAGAGGTATGATCTTTTTAAAGATGAAATTTAAGTTCTAGAATGAAAATTAGTATGGGAAAGATGAAAAGCATACTGAATGTATTTAAATGAGAGGAAATAGACTAAAAAATGAGCTAAGCATCTTTGAAATACTGGAGATCATTATGCTGTCTAATATATGCACATAACTGGAAATTTAAAAACAGAAGAGAACAGAAAAGTATAAACAACAGTTTGTTTCCTGAGTTTAATAAAAACTAAGTCCACAATCCAAGAAGCACAATAAACACAATCTGGAAAAGAATATGAATAAAACCATAGAGAAGCACATCCTAATCAATTGCTTAAAAGCAGTGGAACTGTCTGAAAGCCGACAGAAAAATGATAACAAATTTACAGAAAGACAAAATGAGAATGAAGACAGCCTTCTTGCCAGAAATCGTGCAACCCAAAAGACAGTGGCGCTATATCTTCATAGTACTAGAAAAAGCATGGAATAGCAACCAAACACCCTAAAATGCTATATTCAGCAAAAACATTCTTCAGAAATGAGGGCCAAGTAAAGACAATATCATATATTTAGCAGCTGAAACAATTTAACTCAAACAGAGCAGCAATACAATATTAAAGGATGACTGACAGCAAAGGTAATAATAATGCATTGTGGTATTAATTACATAGGTAGAAATAAAATATATGACAAAAATAGCAAAAAGACCAAGATGTGGGTAATATTAGTATATTCTTATAAGATTCTTATTTCCTTTAACTGTTAGTATGATTCTTATTCTATATGCAAAATGATACATTACAGGAAAGTAGATAATGATAAGCTAAAGATGTATACTAAAAATTCTGAAGGTGTTATTAATATATACATCTAAAAAAGGTATAGGCAATAAATAAATAAGTGGTTATATTAAATCATAATACTATTCAATTCATTAGAAATATAGGAAAAGTGGGAAAAGGGGAAAAGAACAAATTACCTATAAAACAAATAGCACATACTAACACATATGTATGGAATTTAGAAAGATGGTAATGATAACCCTATATGCAAAACAGAAAAAGAGACACAGATGTACAGAACAGACTTTTGGACTCTGTGGGAGAAGGCGAGGGTGGGATGTTTCGAGAGAACAGCATCGAAACATGTATATTATCTATAGTGAAACAGATCACCAGCCCAGGTTGGATGCATGAGACAAGTGCTTGGGCCTGGTGCACTGGGAAGACCCAGAGGGATCGGGTGGAGAGGGAGGTGGGAGGGGGGATCAGGATGGGGAATACATGGCTGATTCATGTCAATGTATGACAAAACCCACTACAATATTGTAAAGTAATTAGCCTCCAACTAATAAAAATAAATGAAGAAAAAATAAAAAAATAAAAAGAAATGTAGCTGCAAATAAATGTAAAAAAAAAAAAAAAGAATTAAATATGGAGATGCTGTCATTAGAGTTGGAAATCATTCCCAATGGTGGAAAATAAGAGAGAAGGTATGGGAACTGTTCATTTCTATAACAAATCTGGTAGAATAGTTTGATTCAATAAAATATGACATTTATAAAAAAAATAAAACAAATAGTAAGATGGTGGTAAATGGAAATATTTACACTTCTGTTTTTCAGACAAATATGTTCTTTCTTTAGAATAATTGATAACTTAGAGTGTGTACTGTATCCTGGATGGTTTATGCATCATTGTAGATGGCAATTTATAAGCTGACAACTAAGACATACACGCAATAGGTAAATCTACCACTTCATTGGTTTGCCAGCTTAATAGTATAAGATATAATCAAGGCATCTCATGGGCATGTGTCCACTGCTGTAACTCACTGAACACCTCTTGTTGTAAAATGGGTCCCTTGTTTCTATATGATATTATGCAAATTCTATATCAATATATTGCTGCTCAGTCGCTTCAGTTGTGTCTGACTCTGTGCAACCCCATGGACTGTAGTCCACCAGGTTCCTCTGTCCATGGGATTCTCCAGGCAAGAATACTGGAGTGGGTTGCCATTTCCTTCTCCAAGGTAGTAGTGGTGGTGGTTTACTGGCTAAGTGATGTCTGACTCTTGTGATCCCATGGACTGTAGCCGGCCAAGCTTCTCTCTCTATGGGATTCTCCAGGTGAGAGTACTGGAGTGGGCTGCCATTTCCTTCTCCAGAGGATTTTCCCCACCCAGGAACAGAATGCAGGTCTCCTGCATTGCAGGCAGATTCTTTACTAACTGAGCTATGAAAGAAGCCCCTACTAGCTTCTCCAGGGTATCAATGTATTGAGCATGCCATAGTCCTTGGGATGATGAGTGAGACTCTGGGAAGGAAAGTCAAACTCATGCTTAGAAAATATTTCCAATCTAAATGAAGCTCTGCCTTTTTTAGAGTATAAATGTCTAATGTAACCAAATTGCCACCAATTGGTTGGTCTTCTTGGAATATGGTACCATATTGGGGTTTATTACTGGTCTCTTGCTAAGGTTTGGGTATTCAGCATTGGCAGGAGTAGAGGGATGAACTTTGATGAATGATAGTTCATAAAGCTGGGTCCATGCATGGTCTCTACCACTGTTACTATGGCTACCCTATTTAAAGACTACTGTTCTCTATGTTTAATGACAGACACTGGTTGTTGTCAATTTAGATCTGTTTGACTGGATTATCTGGTATATTACAATGTGACTCAAACACCTTCACTCTTTGTGCTACTTCTCATGCCTCTACCCCTATGTTTATTGATACTGATCTTCTAATCATTCCTTGTTAAGGTTATTGACCAACCAGAAAATACACTTCAGTGTGTTTATGTGTTTATTTATAAATTAGCTTGAAGCCACTTCTTTTTCCACACAAGGTAGATGACCAATATACTGCAGAATCCCGCAGAGAGGATTTTCCTCACTTTTGTTTTCCAGGTCCTCTTTAAGGAGTTTGATGAAACTATAAGTTACTTTTGAATTGCTCTCACATACCATACAGGATCACCAAACTGTTCATACTCAAAGAATATCCTTAGGAAAATTTACTCAAATAATATACATTTTAGATTCATTCAGTACCTAATAGAATTCCTTAGGTAAAACCCCAAAATCTGCATTTCTAGAAAATGTGAAGGGCCTTTTCTGCCATATCCCAAAGTAATGTGATTAACTCTAGGTCATGAATTGCTCAAATGCTAGAAGCTGGATACTATATACACCTCTTTCCTTTTTAGATGAATCCCACATACAAATGAAACACTTGAATGCATTTCCAAATACATCCTATAAGTAGCCTCTGACAACAGCCTCTGGCTGTTCATAAATAGAGACCAGGATCTTCTCAACACCTGAATTGTGAGACATGGTGCTGAAATCAGAGGAATAACATCACTGGAAGTCTGCATACAATCATAACCTAATCTGCCTCTTATTTCAAAGGGGAGGAGACCAAATAGGTAAGTAAGAAACAAAAGGTAGTTGGATATTTATCCTCTGGCATAATCTAATGGGCATGTTTTTTTCCCCTGGAGAAAGAAGATGGACTCAGACTACAGACCTGCACACAGTAAACTAAAGGAAAGGAAAATCATAATAAAGGCCATAATCAATTGCCATCCATGCTTAATTATGAAAAGATCCACACACTATACAAAATTTTCAACTAGTTTACCTTTAAATAAAAGGTAAATTCAGAATCATCATATATATGATAGCAAAGGAAAACTGCAGTCAGGAAAACTGCTCTACCTCTGAGTTACATCCTCCAAGAAAATTATACAGGGCCAAAAGAAAATTATCTTAAAAAATGCATGAATATAATAAAACAAAAGCAGATTCACAGATATAGAGATCAAGTTAGTGGTTACCAGCAGGGAGAGCAGAGAGATGGGGGAGGCAAGTAGGAGGAGTAGGGAATTTTTTGCTGAAAGTTTTCCTTTTGTTTCAAGTTCAAAGGAATCATTAACAAAATAAACCACTTGTTACACACAATAAACAATTTCAATATTTAATAGAGGATTATTTGACTTAATTTCAATATACAGTCATTAAAAGAAGAGAAATAGAAACAACAGAAAGACTAACAGCACATACACACCAAATTGGGCCAACCAACATCCATGTTAACCAGTGCTGAGAAGTCCCTCATTAATAGCAATCTGAAGCCCCAGACTGGGAAAAGGTCCCAGGCAGTGCATCCACTCTACGGATAAGACTTCAAATTGGTTTCAGGGGTTCCCACTTATCATCTCAGGCCACAAACTAATATCATCATCAGTTTGTGCACAAAAATAATGCCCTGGTTTTATTTTAACCTTTTGACAGTGTTAGTTTTATCTTATGTTGAAACATAGAATAAGATAAACCCCGGGTGCGCAGTTAGCCAGACCTCCAAGGGCTCAAGAATTCCAAGACCCACTCCCTTTTTTATCCCTTGCCTGACTTGCTGTGCTTACAAGCAAACAAACTGAGCAGTGTATAGGCAGGTCAGAAGCAAGGTCAGAGGCCTGCTCTCCTGCTTCTTCTGAAGCCTGAACAAGACTTCCTCCATTTTAATTTCTCCTCCAGTTTAATTTCTCTATTAGGAGACTAAAGGGCACAAACTACAATGTATAAAATAAATAAACTACATGGCCATATTGTACAGTACAGGGAATATAGCCAATATATCATATTAATAATAATTTTAAATGGAGTCTAATCTATAAAAAATATTGACTATGTTGTACTCTTGAAATAATATACTCTAAATCAACTATACCCCAGTACAAAGTAAATGAAATTAGAAAAAAAGAATTACCTCAATATTACTTTAAAAAAAACTAAAGATTTAAGAAATTATCATTTTCAAAAACAAAGACAGGATAGCATGAAAAGCAAATATTTGAAAATTATAAGTTAGTAGAAAAAATTTTTTATGACAAGTGCTCAGGGCTGGTGCACTGGGAAGAGCCAGAGGGATGGGATGGGGAGGGAGGCAGGAGCGGGGATCGGGATGGGGAACACATGTAAAACTATGGCTGATTCATGTCAATGTATGGCAAAAACCACTACAATATTGTAAAGTAATTAGCCTCCAACTAATAAAAATAAATGAAAAAAAAATAAAATGATGTTAATTTTTAAGAGAACTTTTCTTAGCAATTACTATATATATTTTCCCATTAGTTATATATTTATTTTCCCCTAAATCTTCTGGGTTCTTCACTCTTGAATCCTTTTCTTTTCACATGAAGACTGACTTACTGATCTGGGTTTTGAGACTAATAAAATAGTCTATTCTTCTGAATGCAGTTTCTTTTGTATCTTTCCTCTTAGAAACCAACTGTTTAGAGGGAACATAAACTATTCTTTCCATGCTTTATAGGAATAGAGTTCCATTTTACAATGCCTGTCATGACACAGTCTATGATATGGTTAGCAAGCCTATCAAATTTGGTCAATCAGTACTAAGAATTTCATTGTAGAATACATCTAAACAAAATTCTCAATAATAAGAGATAATCAGCTCACCAATAATAAAGTTCTTTGTTTTCATTTGTTTGACATCTTTTAAATGTCACTATTCACAAACTGAGAAAAAATAAAAGGTTTTCAAAATTCTGAAGTTTTTCTCAGATGACCAAACAGTTCTAAAAAATAAGAAATAAGTCGATATAAGTATAGGCAGATAAATTTATATATATATATATATATATATATATATATATATATATATAATTTCAGAATATCAGGAAAAAGGAAACCATGATTAAAAACATTAAATAAAGAAAAATATACATAAAAGATCAACCCAGAAAACCATATGTCAAGTAAGGGAGGAGTTATGGACAGAGAAAGAGGAAAACTGAGAGATTTTAAACTAAAAATAATTTCCAAAATTGTCATGTCATAGATCCAAATGTTATAAAGGCCTATTCACTTAACTGATGAGGATAAATTTTAAGAAATTTAAATAAAAAGAGATGATACTAATACATTTTAAAGAGGACAGGAAAACCATTATAGTTTAACTACAAGAAATAGGAATCACAGTGGAATCTTTGACTACCATGTAGATCAAGATAAATGTAGTCATTCTTATAAAATCATTTCAACCAATATAACTATATTAGTTTCCTAGTGATGGTGTAATGAAGTATCATAAACTGGGTGGCTTAAACAATAGAAATGTATTGTCTCTTAGTTCAGTTCATTTCAGTTCAGTTGCTCAGTCATGTCCGACTCTTTACGACCCCATGAACCGCAGCACTCCAGGCCTCCCTGTCCATCACAAATTCCTGGAGTTTACCCAAATCATGTCCATTGAGTCGGTGGTGCCATCTAACCATCTCAACCTCTGCCGTCCCCTTCTCCTCCTGCCTTCAATCTTTCCCAACATCAGGGTCTTTTCAAATGAGTCAGCTCTTCGTTGTAGGAGGCTAAAAGTCTGAGATCTAAATGTCAGTGATGTTACTTCGTATTTCTTCACACATCATTTTTTAAATAAGGACACCAGTCAGGTGAATCAGGGACCCATTGTACTTTTATCTTACATTTTCAATGTCCCCATTTCCAAATAAGCTTACATTCTGAGGTACTTGAGGCTAGGACTTCAACTTATGTAACCTGAAGGGATACAAAGCCCAAAACATCAATCATACTTGAAGACAAGGTAATTTTCAGTCATGCAAACATTTTGAAACTATATCTCTCATTCATCCTACTTTTAGAATTTACTTAAAGATGTATTCCAGGAAAACTAGGGCAACATCTGTGAAATGGGAAGATATGAGATATTAGGAGCAATAGATTCAAAACAAGAGAACTGTAAAAGGTATTCCCAGCTAGGCTCGAGAAAAGGAACCCGTTCAGAATGTAGCAACAGAATTAAGGCAACTGGGAAAGCAGCCTCCCAGAAAAGATATAACGTAAAACTCAAAATTTAAAAACTAAGATGATGGCATCCAGTCATATCACTTCATTGCAAATAGATGGGGAAAAGGTGGAAATAGTGACAGATTTTATTTTCTTGGGCTCCAAGATCACTTTCAGATGGTGATGAGAGAGTCAATTCCTAGGCAGGTTGATAAGAAGTCCAGGGTCCCTGAGGAGAAGATAGGAGTCTGGAGCTTTCAAGGAGGAGAAAAGGACAAAGACTTTTTTTTTTTGTCTAAGCTCAGAACTAGTGATTACACAACCAAACAACTCATCCTGCTCAAGGATATGTTTTTCCCTTAAACTCTGTACCAGTGATGACATGATGCTTTTGAACTGTGGTGTTGGAGAAGACTCTTGAGAGTCCCTTGGACTGCAAGGAGATCTAACCAGTCCATCCTAAAGGAGATCAGTCCTGGGTGTTCTTTGGAAGGACTGATGCTGAAGCTGAAACTCCAATACTTCAGCTACCTGATGCAAAGAACTGACTCACTGGAAAAGACCCTGATGCTGGGAAAGATTGAAGGCAGGAGGAGAAGGGGACAACAGAAGATGAGATGGTTGAATGGCATCACCGATTCAACGGACATGAGTTTGAGCAAGCTCTGAGAGTTGGTGAAGGGACAGGGAAGCCTGGCATGCTGTGGTCCATGGGGTCGCAAAGAGTTGGACAAGACTGAGAGACTGAACTGAACTGAATGATTATATAACAACAATGTATCCTGCTTGAGGACATGTTTCTCCTTTTTAAGAACCTTCTGAATAATCCTGTCATCTTAAAGTGTAAATTGTGGGAGCAGGTCTGGTAAGATCTTTTTATTGTTAGTTCTAATCCTGTTATCTTAAAATGTATATTGTGGGAGTGGGTCTGGTAAGACCTTTACAACCTTGAGACATTCTTTTGATTTACTGTAATAACCAATTGAAAAAGTATATAGCTCCCTTGCTAAGACTAGCAAGGGGGGCACTCTCTGTCCCCCTTCTGATGTCTATGTCAGAAGCTTTCTTTCTCTTCTTTTACTCTAATAAAACTCTGCTACTCAAAAGCTCTTGAGTGATCAAGCCTGGTCCCTGGTTCCAAAGCTAAATCTTCAGAGATCACAAATCCGACATCATTCATCATAAGCTATCTGTGACTGCAGCCACAAGATGAAAAGACACTTGTTTCTGGGAAGAAAAGCTATGACCGACCTAGACAGCATATTAAAAAGCAGAGACAGCAGTTTGCTGACAAAGATCTGTAGGGAATATGCTATGCACAGGCCTGTACTATAATTAACAGGGCTTCTTTGAAAAATAAGAATGACTTTCTCATCACCCCCAGGCAAAGGGCTGGGAGCAGTAAACCTACATTATGGAAAAACATCTTGAAAACAACATGCTGAAGTACTGATGTGACTGATGGAAAACCATTAGCGACTGTAACCAGAACCTTTAGGGAGTTGCTGAGGAAAGGCTAAACAGAGTCATGAAAGGCCTGAAGGTTTGACATTGAGGACTGTGCATTGTATATCTTTACCCCTGATTTGAGATTGTAAAGAACAGATATTTCTAGAGCATGTATAAGGAAGTAGATGTCAATAAAAGGCATGCAAGGTTTAGGATCTGGGTATTTGCCTGCGAATGGCATCAGCCCCCTGACCCCCACTTTATTTCTGAACCTTATCTTTCCTTATTCTTCTGCAGCACCGCTCCCTCAGGTTGGTTCATTGTTGGTTCCTATAATGGAAAATTACTCAGTCATAAAAAAGACTGGACTCTTGCCATTTTTGACAACAGGGATAGACCTAGAGGGTACTATGCTAAGTTGAACAAGTCAGCACAGAAAGACAAGTAAAAGATGATTTCATTTATGTGTAGAATTTTTTAAAAATGAAATAATTGGACAAACATAGCAAAACAGAAACAGATTCATAGATACAGAGAAAAAACAAGCGGTTGCCACCGGGAAGTGGCATAAAGGGATGAGTAAAATAGATGAGGGAGATGGTGAGGCAGAAACTTCCAGTTATAAAATAAATGAGTCACAGAAATATAATTTACAACATTGGTGAAAGTGAAAGTGTTAGTCACTCAGTTTTGTCCAACTCTTTGTGACCCCATGGACTGTAGCCCACCAGACTCCTCTGGCCATGGAATTCTCCAAGCAAGAATAATGGAGTGGGTTGCCATTTCCTTCTCCAGGGTACCTTCCTGATCCAGAGATAAAACCCGTGTCTCCTGCATTGGCAGGAAGATTCTTTATCATTACACCACTTGGAAAGGTAATATAGTCAATATTATTTTAATAACTTTGTATGGAGAAAAATGATAATTAGACTTAGCATGGTGACCATTTTGCAATATGGAATCATTAGGTTGTATACCAGAAACTAATATTATAAATAAGTTATATTTTAATTAAATTTGTTGCTAAAAATAAAATAATAATGATGATAATAATAAGATGAACTCTTAACTGACCACTTACAATGTACAGGATACTGTTCTGAATGCACAATAAAATTTTAATTTATTCCCAAATTTGCTTAAGAAGGAAGGCAGTATTTTGAGTCCTTTTTTATTACTAGGGAAACTGAGGCATAGAAATATGTAAGTCACTCAAAGTGACATGGCTAGTATGTGACAGGGCCATGACTTAGACAATAGCACTCTAAATCCAGGATTGAAATTTATGCATTTATAATTAGTAGGATTTCAGAATTCTGTACATGCGAAATTGTGAGGGTAGTGGTAGGGAAAGTGTGTATAGAAAGCAGTGTGAAAAACTAATGATGAATCTGTGTCCTTAAGACTAATCAGGAAAACTCAAAGTAGTTACTATAGCTTATGGTATATGATGTCAGATTCGTGATCTCTGAAGAAGAAGATTTAGCTTTGGGACCAGGGACCAGACTTGATCACTCAAGAGCTTTTGTGTAGCAGAGTTTTATTAAAGTGAAAAAGGACAGAGAAAGCTTCTGACATAGACATCAGAAGGGGAACAGAGAGTGCCCCCTTGCTAGTCTTAGCAAGGGAGCTATATACTTTTTCAGTTGGTTATTATAGTAAATCAAAAGAAGGTCTTACCAGACCCATTCACACAACATACACTTTAAGATGACAGGATTATTCAGAAGGTAAAGAAGGAGAAACATGTCCTCAAGCAGAATACATTGCTGCTATACAATCACTGGTACAGTGTTTAAAGGAAAAACATACCCTTGAGCAAGATGAGTTGTTTTGTTGTATAATCATTAGCTCTGGGCTTAGAGAGAGAGAAAAGAAAAGAAGTTTATCTTTTCTCCTTCTTGAGAACTCCAGACCTCTATCTCCTCCTTGAGGATCCCAGACTTATCAACCTGCCTAGGAATTGACTCTCTCACTTATAAGGTTGGAAAAAAACAAACTATCAGTGAAGAGAAAGAGTAAAATCTAAAGCAAAAGCAAAAAAAAAAAATTCATATTTTAAAAAAACATTTTAAATTAAATTAGCTAGTTTATTCTCTGTGTAGAATGTCGGTAACACGTAGAATTGGGCCATGTATTCACATTCACATGAAGGTACAATAATATATATCTTTTCACATACGTCAAGTATAGATGAAGTAACTGTTTTATCTCCACTTTTTAACTTTATTTACATACACTTCAGTTTGCTTCTATATCCTTTGGAGTTTTTGGCCTCTAGAGTAGAATCTTGAAGTTTGTGAGCAGTCCCTGAGGACTCAGTCCCAGAGCTCTGTGCAAAGTTGTGGTCCTTTCTTAGAAATATCTCTTGAATACTCAACCGCTAATGTAAATGTGACCTCCATGCCCTGTTTAGAATGAGAGTAAGTATTGTGCCGCTTGATGCTGTGCATAAGACCCTTGCACACATGAAAAAGGTGAATCAGCTGCTGATTTCTGGTGAATAGATCTCTCTAGTAAATGGAGAGACACACGGCAGAACAGGCTGAGAATGGATCATGTTGCCAGACTGCACTAGGTAGGAAAAAATAATATGTTTTAAATGATGATAAGCTTATTCTTTAAAATGCTCAGAAAGACCCAAGGCATGAAATGTCATCTTGTCAATCACACTACATAAGATATATTTCTCCAGCAGTAGGAAGGATTGAAGCTAGTGGTCATCCACTGTTGAAGATGGACTCCTAGAGTTGCTACAAAATAAGCAACAGGCACTCTATAGCCTTGGCCTTGGCCATGGCCATCATTTTTCTACTGGACAGTGGCACCCACTGTTGAGTGTGGGATCCTAGAACTGCTTCAAAATAAACAAGAAGGACTCTATAGCCTAAGCTTTGGCCATGGCCATCATTTTTCTACTGGACAGTGGCACCCACTGTTGAGTGTGGGATCCTAGAACTGCTTCAAAATAAACAAGAAGGACTCTATAGCCTAAGCTTTGGCCATGGCCATCATTTTTCTACTGGACAGTGGCACCCACTGTTGAGTGTGGGATCCTAGAACTGCTTCAAAATAAACAAGAAGGACCCTATAGCCTAAGCCTTGGCCATGCCATCATTTTTCTACTGGCAGCGGCATTTTAATTGCCCAGTTTGCTATGCATTTATATGTATTATATATGTATTTATAGATCACAAACAAGAGTCAGTGCACTTGGCAGCACTCTCTCTGTTAGACTGAATTCACAAAAAAAGGAAAGCTTGTTTTTTTCACCTTGGTATGTTTTCTATATCAAAAGAGAAAGAATAAAAAATATAATAAAGTGAAACTATGACAAGGACAGAAAGGAAGGATCTCTATGCCTTATTTTGAATTACAAGTGCTGTAACACAACCCCGGGGCAAGTTTCTTTACCTCATTTTGAGTATTTTGATTGGGTTGATTCATTCTGTAGCTTTATTTTTTTAAAGTGTAGTTGTTTTACACTGCTGTGTCAATTCCTGTTGTACAGCAAAGTGAATCAGCCATATGTATACATATATCCCCTCTTTTTTGGATTTCCTTCCCACTTTAACAGTTTAAGAAGTTTCTTTTTTCCACACCCTGTTAAGCATTTATTGTTTGTAGATTTTTTGATGGTGGCCATTCTGACCAGTGTGAGGGGATATCTTACTGTAGTTTTGATTTGCATTTCTCAATCAGGACAGTATGGTACTGGCACAAAAACAGAAATATAGATCAATGGAACAGGATAGAAAGTCCAGAGATAAACCCACACACCTATGGTCACCTAATCTATGACAAAGAAGGCAAGAATATACAGTGGAGAAAAGATAGTCTCTTCAATAAGTGATGTTGGGAAAACTGGACAGCTACATGTAAAAGAATGAAATTAGAGACTCCCTAACATCATATACAAAAATAAAGTCAGAATGGATTCAATACTTTTAATGTAAGGCTGGGTGCTATAAATCTCTTAGAGGAAAACAGTCAGAACACTCTTTGTGATAAATCACAGCAAGATCTTTTTTGACCTATCTCCTAGAGTTATGACAATAAAAATGAAAATAAACAAATGAGACCTAATTAAACTGAAAAGCTTTTGCACAGCAAAGGAAACCATAAACAAGGCAAAAAGACAGCCTGAAGAATGGGAGAAAATATTTGTAAATGAAGAAACTGACATAGGATTAATCTCCAAAATATGTAAACATTTCTTGTAGCTCAATATAAAAAAAAAAAAATCCAAATAAAAATTGGGCAGAAGTCCTAAAGAGACATTTTTCTAAGGCAGACATACAGATGGCTAACAAACACATGACAAGATGCTCTACATTCTGCTGTATTTTGAAAGCTTTTCTCAAATATCTTTCTCCACGCCTTTAGTTCACTGCAGAAGTAGATTCTTCTCTATTGAGACACTGATATCCCAGAGAGCTACCAAAAATATGTCCTCTAGCACCAAAATGATCTTAGGGTTTCAGATTTTTCTACCTAATTCCAGTGTACTGAGCTGGTAGGAGGAGTAACCAAGCAAGTGTTGACTCAACAGCGATGGTAAAATTAACTCAAGTAAAATTAACAGCTGTTCTGGGAGTACCTGATAAGCCATGGACAGAGAAGAGAAGTGTAAATGACACTAGAAAACACTCTCCTTCTCCAACTGATACTCTGTGCAGTCTGTAACCCATGAACAATGGCTGTCTCTGCTCCTGGCCAGGCATCTCAAGGGGTCAGTAATTTGTCTGAGAACATGTAGCTGTGTCTCTTATGATCTGATTTGGTGTCTGTGAGAGGCTACTGGGCTTGGGTCAGGATTTTTGCATGTACGTCTCTATGTGAATAATGGGGAATCAGAAGAATTCGGGCTTGAATTGTACAAGCTCCTATACACCGATATCTATAATTTATTTTCATTATGGACCCCTTGAAGGCCTTTTTGAATGCCTCTGTAATGTATTAACTTGTTCTCATGTGTAGTCTTCATGTTTCTAGAGTCACTTACCAGAGTGGATTTCCCCAAATAGAATCACATCCAATTCTCGTTCAAAGTGAATGGCAAGGTCTAATTATTGGCACTCTGAACTGAGCTTTCTGTAAGCCTTCACTTTTGGAATTAGAACTCAATCAGAAAAAAAAGAAAAAAAAAGGAACTCAATCAGCAGGCAGAATAAAAACTGACTACGACTCTGACCTGGTATATTAAATGCTAGCGGGAACTACTCCATACATGTGATTCAATAACAGGCCTACTTACCTAGTAAACATGACATCAACTCTGTGCTGATGAGAACTAGGAACTGATGAAACAGATCATTCTCCCTCTGATCTCTCTCTCTTCCCCGCCCTCTTTCACTTCTTCTGTCGACAGGAGCAAGAGAACCAGATTCATTTTCTTCGAGAAGTAACAGGATGACCTATCACAATGGAAGCACTTTTCACCCAATCACATTTTTCCTCTTTGGAATCCCAGGTCTGGAAGAGGTTCATCACTGGATCTCCCTGCCTTGCTGCTTTATTTATATAGTGGCTTTACTGGGCAATGTCACAATTCTGCTGGTCATCAAGATGGACCAGAACTTCAGGGAGCCCATGTTCTACTTTCTGGCAATCCTTTCAACAATTGATTTGGCCCTTTCAACAACCTCAGTACCTCTTATGCTGGGTATCTTCTGGTTTAATGCTCCTGAGATCAACTTTGGAGCTTGTGTGGCCCAGATGTTCCTGATCCATGCTTTCACTGGCAAAGAGACTGGGGTCCTGGTGCCAGTGGCCTTTGACCATTATGTGTCGATCTGTGCTCCACTCCACTACACAGCCATCCTGACTTCCTGGGTACTCATGAGCATCACTTTGTACATTGTAATTTTAACAGTCTTGCTTACACTTCCCATGATCTATCTCATCTACTGCCTACCTTTTTGCCAGACTCATGTAATAATACCTCATTCCCACTGTGAGCACATGGGAAATTGCAAAACTGTCCTGTGGAAACATCTGTGTCAATGGTATTTATGGGCTCTTTGTGATCTCTCTTTTTCTCCTGAACCCAACCCCTATTGGCATCTCCTATGTTTATATACTCTGGGCTGTTTTCCATCTTCCATGTGGCTCCCATATTGCTGTCCTCTGTGTTTTCTATATCCCCTCACTCTTTTCTTTCCTCAGCCACTGATTTGGACACAACATACCCCACTATATTCACATTCTTGTTGCCAACCTCTATTTGGTTATCCCACCATCGCTCAACCCCATCATTTATGGTGTGAAGACCAAACAAATATGGGAGCGAGTGCTCCATGTGTTATTAAAAAATAAAACACCTACCATATTGTTTTACTAAGGATTTTGATCTCTCTAGGAAAATTGGTGTGTTCTTGTCTTAAGAAGTATCCCTTGGTCCTGACCTATTGCTGCCAGATTGCAACACAAGTTGGTTTGTTCTTGACTGCTGACTAATGAATTTTAGAACTTGTGGAAACTCACTGGAACTTTAGTTCAAAGGTTAATAGGCTGTCCTGAAAAGGAGTTGTGTGACCCCTATTTGTATGTTATCATGCATTGTCCTTGATAACATGAAATTGCCTCTTGTCTGGAGATGATTTACTATACTGTGTGTTTATTGCTCTGTAATTAGAGAAATGTGGTGCTAGAACTTTGACCCTGTTTCCTGTGTCCACTCATTCACTCATTCATTCATTCATGTTTTACTCAATTTGTACTCATTTGTGTTTATTGTATGTCTTCAATGATTCTTATCACTGAGGATAAATCAATGAACCCAACTAACAGGAACATCTATTCTTATGGAGCTTGCATCCTGCTGTACCCTTAAGAAAAGCCAGACTCATAATTTCAATAAAAATTATTACCAACTCTGTATCCTGAAGTGGAAAGGTCTGCCAAACATGTAACACTCAGTGTAATGATAAGCCAAACAAACATAAAATTTAAATATAATTTCTCACTGATGTCATCAGTGCCATTTAGGTGATTTTCTCTTTGCACTCAAGCTCATAATGTAAATGTGGTCTTGAGGTTTATTATGTATAGCACTGCTGTTTATGTGATGCATGCTGGACTTCTTCCTATCACTTTCTTGCCTTGTTTTCTCAATCTACACTTGACCCTGAAATAGTCCATCCTCAAATCCAAGACCTCTTTTCCTAAGCCCATGATCTATCCCTAATGCCTTCACTGACTTTAATGTACAAATTATCATATACATCTAAGAATAGTCAAATTTTTATGTGACCAAGGACTTTTGATTGATTCAATAATAAGATTTTCCAAGACCAAACAATAAGCTTTTGCATCATCTAACTTGTTACATTACTATTTTCAAAGAATCATTTTCTTTTTTAGTCTCTTAACAGATAAAACTAAAGTAAAAATATAATAAATATCTTTGTTTCTACAACGCACACATTAATGACTTTTAACATTGCACTCATCTCAGAGATAAAGCTTAATAAATATGTATACAGAATTAAAGTTGAAATCATCTTTAACACTGTTTCAATACAGCTTCTCTGTTATTTTTCCAGAGGCAAAATTTATCATGTATTTTTCTGACATCACAGTACATAAATTTTTAGCTCTATAACCAATCACACTGTTTTAGTTATTAATTCATTTAGATTAAAATACTTTGTTTTATAACATTGATTTTATTTACCTATCCATTGATTAATAGGTATTCATATTAATTTCCAACTAGAAATATGCTGCATATTCTTTTGCTTATTTCTATGAACAATTTTTAAATCATTTATCCAGGGTCTATAATTTAATATATAATTGTTGGTCAGCAGGACTGTTAGTAATTAGAACATAATTCTGCTTTCCTGACCTTTGTTTTTGATCACTTTTTTAAGTTTCACATTTTCAAATATTCCTTTTTTCTAACTTTCATGCTTCCCTAATTTAACTTTGTTTCCTAACATTAACTGCTGAAGTGTTTGCTTTCTAATCACACTAAATTCTAGCTTTACTACTTTACTTTACTACTCCGAACAAAACAAAAAATTCAGGCTTATATGCTTTTTTCTGTCATGCGACTTTTAGGAATCGCAATTTCAGTGAATTAGCAAAGTGCATCTAACTCCTTGGAACTCCTTTTCTGACCTCCTGGCAGTGCTGTCTCCAGTCTAGCATTTGATCTCAGGAGTAAAGCCAGAGTGAGAATCAGAAAGCTTGGCTGGTTGATAAAATAATACTGCACTTAACATGGATATTCATCAATTTCTTCAAATGGGAGATTTTTAATTCTCTCTATAGAAGTAATCTCCATTCATGTTTCCATAACACTTTGCCATAGGTTCTGTTGTTCCTGTTCCAAATAGGAAGAAGTGGTGGCAGTACAGAACAAAGTGGCTTGAATTCACGCAGTATCACAATAAGCCCGTGATTGTCTGCTGCACCAAATACATGAGAACGTGAAAAAGAGATACTATCACACATCATGCATCAGATTGCAGCTTCAAGCAAAACCATGAAGATTAATTGATTCTGAGGATACCAACTCCTCAACCTCCCAGCTATTTCTGAAGATTAGAAACCAAAGACTTTTTTTTTATGGTTAGACAGACCCACTCACTGAAATGGAAGGTAGGCTTGAGGTGCCTTGGAAGGCACTCAGAACAATCAGTGCCTACCACAATACATGTATTTTTAAGTGTGTATAACGTTATAAGCTCATGTGTAAGTGAAGACTGTACAGTATGCTTCTGGAAACTTTAACAGGCTTGTTGAAACATGATACAGGCTCAATATCTCAAAACTGAAAATGTAGGCAGTATCAAGGGACTTCCCTGGTGGCTCAGTGGTAAAGAATCTACCTACCAAGCAAGAAAGGCAAATTTGATCCCTGGGTGAGAAAGATCCCCTGGAGGAGATAACCCATTCCAGTATTATTGCCTGAGAGATCCCATGGATAGAGGAGCCTGGTAGGCTACAGTCCATGGGGTTACCAAGAATCAGACAGGAGCTAATGACTGAACAACACCACTACTATAATATATTGAATTATAGCACAGATTTTGGAATCAGACATTTAGGTTCAAATTTTACCTTTGTTGTTCCTAAAATATTCCATAGTTCAAGTTTTCCATCTGTATAAGCAAATGAGCATAGTATCTATATCATAGGGCTATTGCAAAGACTAAAAAGATGAACAAAATAAAATGCACTTTGAATATACCTCTTAGGCTTCCCTCACAGTTCAGTTGGTAAAGAATCTGCCTGCAATGCAGGAGACCCCAGTTCGATTCCTGGGTTGGGAAGATCCACTGGAGAAGGCATAGGCTACCCACTCCAGAATTCTTGGGCTTCCCTTGAGGCTCAGCCGATTAAGAATCTGCCTGCAATGGGGGAGACCCTGGGTTCGATCCCTGGGTTGGGAAGATCCCCTGGAGAAGGGAAAGGCTACCCTCTCCAGTATTCTGGCCTGGAGAATTCCATGGACTAAGTCCATGGGGTCTCAAAGAGTTGGACACGACTGAGTGGCTTTCACTTTCACCTACTTAATAACACATTAAGTAAAAGCAAACCTAGCTGGGACAATGGGATAAAGGCTCTGATAAGAAGGTCTCATGGGAAAAAAAAAAAAGTGAAAATGTGGTTGTGCATCTTTAAGACATTTTAGGTTAAAAATAAAAATAAAATGAACAAAAACTAATCTTAACTTACTTAAACATTAACAGGAGTTTTGTCTCACCCTAGGACAAAGTGCAAATGTTGGTTTGAGTACCCTGTCACCAAGATGTTGGTCTGATATTTTTTGATACCAGGGAATAAGTTTCTTACAATATTTTCAGGGCTGACATTCTGTGACTCATCTTTGTTCTAAGGCTTGCTCCTGGCTTGGTCCTAAGACATCTAACAAGCAACTCCTCAGGAATAGATGCTTCTTAATTTCCAAACAGCAGAAAAGGTTAGGCTTTGCCTAACCTTTCTCAGTTTATGCTCTAAAATTCACTCTAACTGAACTTATCAGTTACATGCACAGGATCTCCAAGAAAATGCCATGCTCAAGTGTATATATCTTCAATTATTTTAGAAAATATATCTGTGTGTGTGTGTGTGTGTGTATGTAATATATATATATATATACATACAAATGCATTTATATGTATATATACATATATATTTCCACCTCATACGATGTATTACATTTTATATTAACAGGGATTTAACTTTAAGGTTTGTGTGATACAACCGGAAAGAAGAGTCAAAAGAAACGTTTAACTTCACACTTTGTAGTCTATGCTTTATATCTTAAGCCTGGTTAGATTTTTGCTTAATTATTATCTAAGATGTCAGCTTAAATGTAATGAGATATAATTTTCACACTCAAAATTAATTTATTTCAGTGAGAATAAGAACTATGTACATATTAGACTAAAAACTAATGAAAAAATGTTATAATAATTGAGACTTTCAGACCAAATATTACAGATTAAATGGCTTCAGAGATTTATCAGTATAGCTTATATAGGTCCAAGGTTTACAAAAGTGGTGTTATGAGCTAAATTCTACTTTAATTAACTGCTTAAAACATGACAGGTATTATACTGAGTGCCTGATATCCACTACTTAATTTATCTTCAAAATACCCTATGCTGTTGGTACTACTGTTATTCCTAATTTTCCAGTTGAGGAAACAGACATATAGAGATAATTATTAAATCATTCATAGTTTTATAGTCATACATGGGGAATCTAGTATTTTAATTGAGTCAGATAATTTCCAGGGTTGGCTATGTTACCATTCATCTGTATGACCTCTGACATATACATATGAATAACTATAAAAGGGGAATAATCATGGACAGAGGATAGAAGGTCCAAAGACTAATAGACTGGAATTTCTAAAGCTAAGCATTCAATGAACTGAGATACCTGGTGAATGAAGGGAGACAGGGAGAGCTAAGGCTGAAAATATAGTCTCCAATGCTAGGTTATTATATTGGAACTTAGAATATGGATTTTTTCTAGAAAACAGCAACCCACAGAACTGAATGTAAAATCTTCCTTAGAGGACATGAATATTTCTCTCTATGGCATATACAAATGATAATATCTGTGTTTTAGTCCCACATTCATAACTTTCTCTCTATAAATTCCTATCCATGTTATTTTCTCTTGGGTTTCTCTTTTTCTAAATCATGGTATGAGGGTTTTGTCAACAATTTCAGAGGATTTAATCCCAGGACACTATTAATAAGAGAAAGTGGAATTAACTCATTTTTTCCAAACTTACTGAATTCAAATGAAAGAGGCATAATCTATCCAAGGTGGCTGAGAGCTAATACCTTGATATGATATGCTTGATGCAGTAATCCATTTCAGGTGGGGAATCTTGCAAATTTTAAATGGAGATTATGTATCTTCAAAAATATCTAGATCAAAAGCATTTAAAATCTCTTTACAAGAATGGTTATGTATTTGGTTGATAAAGTAAAATTTCTGCTTCTGGAAAGGGTTACAAGGATTGAGTGAAATGCATTAAGGAAGCTTGATAAAAGTCTGAGGTAAGCACTGACTTAATATTGAGCATTTATTTCCAGAGATGAACCCAAGTAGGCATCACAAGGTCCAGAAGCCTTGCTTTGGCCAGCACCCTGACAGTGGCCACTGGCAATTACCCGGAAGTTTCAGTTTTCAAAAAACAGATAAAGTAGCAGTGCGATATACAGCTCTCTTTTCTCTTTCTCTCTGCCTGCCCGCCCCCCTCCCACCCCCACCACACACACACGCACACTCCAACTTGGGAATGTATATAACATTCAGTTTATTTTTTCAACCTGATATTGGAAATATTGAGAGATAGGGAAGTATGGAGTTATACTAAAGATAAAAACAGAGGTAGGTACTATTTTATGCCAATCTTGAACAATACTGCCTCAAGTTGAGGACTCTGAAAAAATTCAATCTGTTTTATAATTTGATTTTATGGGGCTTCTCCTGAATGCTTCTTCATCATTTTCAAGGCATTGCAACAATACCCTTCTCTATTTCCTATAGACAATGACAGAAAGTAACTTTTTTTTTCCTATTAAATTTTGTTATCCCAGACAGTATGCACAAAAATGCCTTCAGTATATCCTCAACAACCTGAAGCTTTCTAGGTTGTTTTCAAGCCACATTTTCAGTGTCTTAATCAGGAGGAGTTAACCTAGTGCATGTTATTTCTGAAGCAGTGATAAGATTAACAGTTGCTTCTGTGGAACTGATGTAGAATGAGAAGTTAATGAAGGATTGAAACATTCCACTACAAACAACCCCAATCATAACAATCTAGAATGAGCCACTAAGAAATGGAATGACCTTGGGAAAACAGTGATATCAATGAAAATCTATGCAGGTTTAATATTATCTTTCTTTATGGGCTCCTCCGAGTACAGAGGTATGTGACCAGACTATGTCTGCTCTTGGGCAGGCAGCCGAGAATGCCTCTGTCTTTGTGATAACATATTTTTCTTAAATTTGTTTCTGTCTTTTGGACAGGACAGTGGGTATGATGTTGGAATCTTCTCTGTGTCAGTAATGATGAATGAATCTTTCGAGAATTTTCACATTTTCTAATTATGGAAGTTTTGTGACCATTCATGCCTTTGACTTTTTTGTCCCACCTGCCTATCCCCTTTTGGGTTGTGCCTGCATTTTCACATGTGTATC